>NC_041228.1:9822081-9886651 GCF_002837175.3 Physeter macrocephalus
CGAGGGGAGCCGGGGTGCCGGCGTCTGCGCTGCCGCCACCGCCGAGGAGACGGCGCCGAGCCCGCGATGGAATAATGCCCAGCGGCCCGCCCGGTCCCGGTGAGTTGCGGGGCGCCTGGACGGGCTCGGCGGGGCCGCGCGGGGTCGCCCCGGGTCGTCGGCGCCCCTTGTCCGGCCCCCGCGCGGAGAGGCGCCGGCACGGGGCGCCGGGAGGGTCCCGGCTCCGTTCGCGGCCGGGTGCCCGGTGCGCGGGGAGGGCGCCGGCCGCGGGCTCCGCAGGGCCGGGCTCAGCCGTCCAGGGGGGTCTGCGCCCCCGAGGCGCGGGGTGGGACGGGTGGCGCCGCCCCGGGGGTTTCGCGCGCCCTCCCGGAGAGGGGCCGGGGCCCCGCCGTTGGGGCGCCCTCCCGGCCGGAGGCGCGGGCGCCGGCCGTGGCATTGTCTCGGGCGCGGCGGAGGAAAGTTCCCCGCCGTTTCGGGAACGGCCGGCCCGGCCCCGCGGCCCCCGGTCCCGGCTGGGGCTCGGCGCTGCCAGGCAGGCCCCAGGCCACTTAATTTCAACGAACGAAACTTAAGGAAAAAATTCCCACTCGGGGCTTGGGGTTTGTTCACGGGAGGATAGGGACGTGGCTTGTGTTTTTCTGCTTGTACCATTTGGGGACCTGCTGCATTTTCTGAGAGCGACGTGAAGTTTCAAAGAAAAAAGAAACTCGCTGGCGTCTGGTGTTCTGCGGTTTCCTACATCCCGAGAGTTCTTCTCGGGCATTCCTAAAGCGGTTTCCTTCAATAATTTATTTTTCCACTAGCGCAGGGGGATGGAGAGCCAACTTCAGACCATCCTCAGCGTGACCTCAGCTTTACCTGCACTGATCAGAAAGAACAAGAACTTTCTCCTACTTTTTTACCCGTAGACTCGGTCAGTTTGTCTTAGCAGAATGGATTCTGGGATGACAGCAGGGCATGGATTGCTGAGAAATGTTTGGGGATTGTAAAACGTAATTCAATATTGAAGCCAGTTTTATCTCTCCATCAAACTTCAGCCCAAGGCCTTTCCGTTTTGCAGTTGGAGGAAGATGCAGGAAGAGAAGATGCAGGTCTTCTGGAAGCATCCAATCTTTGAGAATAGTTGTTTCAGTCCCTTCTTGTTATACAGCTGAGAGGTGAAGTGACTTATGTAAAGTCATGTGGCCAGGCTTCAGACTCCCCGTCCAGTGCTCATTTCACTAATGTCAGTTTATGGTCTGTCAGCCATGAAATGTTGGGAAATATGCCTTCTTGGCATTATAACCTTCATCGTTTTAGTGCCCTCTCTTGTTCTGTCTTGTCTGTTATTGCTGCTATTTTTTGAGATATGCGGTTATCTGAAACTGCATATTTTGAGACAGAGTTAAAAGAAAAAAATTCCCTAACCCCTACTGTTCAGCCACCAAATGGATTTGAAATATAAAATGGGTGGCTTCTTATATAGGAATGACTTTTTTCTATCCCATTCTTCTGTAAAAAATAGAAACTCCCAGGTCCAAAAAAGGGCAGTATCTTAGCACATAATGTATCGTATGATGTTCTCTAGACATGATTTCCAGCCCTCCTGTATCTTGTGAGCTAGGCAGCCCATCTATTTTTCTCCCTACGAGAGCTCCGAATGGCTGGTTTTTCATTTTTAGTATGTGATAACGTTGGAGAGAAAGGACTTTTTCTAAAGCTTGCCATTTGGTGAAGGAAATTGAAATTCTCTCCACCTCCCCACTTCTCACCAGCCACAGCAGGCCAGATTTTGCAAAAGCAGTCGAAGGCTTGCAGGCCCCCAAATGAGTGTGTGCAGACAAATGGGACCCTCCCTGACCCTTCCTGAGGACCCGCCTCCCTGTGGGCCATCTCCATGCTGCACCCAGGTGGCTGAAGTCTAGAGGAAAGAAGGGAACCTGTGTTACCTGGAACATTGTCGTTTCTGCATTTTCCCTCCAAGTTCTCAGTGGAATATGACTGGATCCTGTGGCCCCCTTCTCATTTTCCCCTCCTGTGTTTCTTCTTCCCACTTCTTTCCCAGCCACTATATCTGCGCGGGTTGGAGAACAGGTCTTTTCTATGGGATGCATGAATGATCCCCATGTAAGCGATAGTAACAGCTATCGCTAGCATTTACTGAGCACTTGCTATATGCCCTGCATATGTTACCTCCTGAGAAGTCCCAAGGAGGAGAGGGAGCTGCTTCTGGAACCTTGACCAGCAAGGACAGCACTTTTCAGATTCATCTGGAATTTGAGTCATTCTTTCATTCTTGTATTACACATTTGATAAGTGGCTCCCCTGTGGAAGGTGCCAGTTGCGCAAAGATGAAGAGGACCCTGTGTTCAAGGCCTTCTATTTCCAGCCTCACCTTTCAGTGTCAGCCTCGCACTTTCTCTTTTAATGAGGCAGTCCAGCAAGCCTGTACTGAGCACCTGCTTCATGCTAAGCATTGTGTGAAGTCCTGGTGATAAACAGCGATGAACAAGATAGGCCTGGTCCCGCCCTCATGGGGCTGGCATTCCACTGGAGGAGCTGGGCAAAAATAAAGAAGCAGGTAACTTCTAACAAATGAAAGATTGTGAGTCTTGTTATCAAGGAAGCACACACAAGGGATTGACCCGATGACCAAAGTGAAGTGGGGTGGGGTGTGTGTGGGGGAGTTCTAGTTTTGCCAGGAAAAGGCCTCTCTGAGGCTGAAGAATTGAGAAGCAAACTGGCCAGGCAGAGAGGTTGCAGCAGAGTGGGCGTTCCAGGCAGAGGGATTAGAATGTGTGAAGTCCTCTGTGCATGAAAGAGCTTGATGTGTTCCTGGGAGTGAGGGGAGTCAGGGGCGGGATGGGGAAAATGGCACAGGGTGAGGTGTCCCCGCCCCCCCCCGCCCCCCCCACGGTACGCGGGCCTCTCACTGTTGCGGCCTCTCCCGTTGCGGAGCACAGGCTCTGGACGCGCAGGCTCAGCGGCCATGGCTCACGGGCCCAGCCGCTCCGCGGCATGTGGGATCTTCCCGGACCGGGGCACGAACCCGTGTTCCCTGCATCGGCAGGCGGACTCCCAACCACTGCGCCCCCAGGGAAGCCCAGGGTAAGGTTTTAGAGGGAGGCAGGGGCAGATCACACCGTGCTGCGGACAGTCCCCCCATCAAGTACAAAGGGAAACTTTGATGAGTTTAGGCTCAGGAGTGGGGTCTGATTGGCATTTTTAGGAGATTACTTTTACTGCTTTTTTATAAGAGTGGATCACAGGGGGCTGAGAGTGGAAGCAGGGAGACCAGTTAGTAGGCCACTGCAGTAATAGGAAAGATGAGGGTGGCTTAGATCAGGGTGGAACCTCCATCAGTGCCAGCAGAGGTGGAGAGAAGTGAGTGCAACCTGGTTGGTTGGATCTTGATGAAATTTGGTGATGGATTTAATGATGGTGGGGCAGTCGGAAGGACTCAAGGATGACTCTTGGGTTCCGGTTTGAACAGCTGGGTGTCATTTGGAGAGACAGGGAAGACTCTGGGGAAACGTGTGCCTAGAGACAGGTTCCACGGGGGCCGTTCTGAGCGTGAGATGTCTGCGAGGCATCCAGGTGGAGATTTCAGGCAGACACGACTCTGGACCCCAGAGGAGACTTAGGGACGAGAGGCACCAACGTGGAAATGATCAGCCTGCAGCTGAGCTACCAAAATGCTTGCCGGGACGTGTCCTGCTGTTTCATCTCTCTGAGGGTCTGCTGTGTTCTTCCTCTTGCCTGGGCCTTTCTTCCTCTCTCCTGGGCTACCTCCTGCTCATCCTCTAAAATATACCTGTGTCTTTAACTCCTTGAAGGTACCTCTAGCTCCCTCTCCCACACTCAGATCCCCGTGTTTACCTTCACCATAGTGTTCAACTGAAGTTACCTTTTTATAGTATCTTGTATGTATGAAAAATTTGCTGCAGGGCCTGACATGTGGTAAGGGCTCAACAAATGTTAGCTGCCGTCATCATCATCATTATTGATGGCAGTGATAGGTATAGAAATAAAAATTACATTATATTAGGATCAGTCTAATGATAAAGGATGTATTAGTTTCCTCTTGCTGCTGTAACAAATTCCCACAAACTTAGTGGCTTAAAACAACACAGATTTATTCTCTTTCAGTGCTGGAGGTCAGAAGTCTGAAATGAGTCTCACTGGGCTAACCTCAAGGTGTGCTCAGGACTCTGTTCCTTCTGGAGGCTCTGGGGAACAATCTGTTTATTCCCTTGCCTTTTCCAGCTTCTAGAGGCCTCCTGCATCCCTTGGCTCTGGACCCCTTCCCCTATCTTCAAAGCCAGCAGTGCTGGTCCTCGTCCTTCTCATGCTGCCATCTCTCTGGTTCTTTCCGCTCTTCTACTTTTAAGGACCCTTTTGATTACATCAGGCCACCTGTATAATCTAGAATAATCTCCCTGTTTTAAGGTCCACTGATAAGTAACCTTAATTCCGTCTTCAGCCTTAGCTCCTCGTTGCTGTGTAACCCATGTAGCCTAACGCATTCACAGGTCCTGGGGATTAGGACGTGGACATCTTTGCAGGCTGGTAGGGGAAGGTGTTATGGGGGTCTGGGGAGAGGCCTCTAACCCAGTGAGGGAGGGGAGGCCAGGGAAATCATCCTGGAGGTAGTGGTACCCCGGTGGGAGTCAGTCTCTACTGGTAAACTCACTGCCCTCCCAAATGTTCGTGCCCTCATTGAGGTTTATTCATTCCTTCATTCAAGCTCTTCTCGATGCCCAGCTTTATGTGAGGAGTTGGAGTTGAGGATTCATTTCTCTGTGCATCCTTCAGGCTGCAGGCCAGATTGTTCGCTTAGCCACCCAGGACACTCACTTTTCTCACCCCACCTCAGGAATCAGTTAAACTCGCCAACCCATGATCACCCTCTCCCAGCCCACGTACCCCGTATCCACTCCCAGGAAGGGGTGGGGTCTGAGGGGGTCGGTCCTCTCTTTAAATGTCGGCTGTGGTTGATTTGCGGGCACAGTGTGAATCCCAACACACGTGCCTTTTGTACAGCTGAAACCTTGGGTCCCGAGCCACAGCTAGTGTCCCCAGCCTCAGCCAGCTCTGTCCCCAAAGCAGGCCACTGGCCACAGGAGAGATCAGGAGAAGGCGTGTGATTTGATCAGGACAAAGTCATCTGAAGCATGAGGGGAAAAAAACAACCCAAGGGCCTGGCCTCCTGGGGTTTGTGGCAGGTGGCCCCATCTTCTGAGAATAAGGGAAACGCAGCACGACCTGATGTGTAGCCACGTCGCTGTGAGGGGGTGATCAAGACCAGCTTTCGAACGTCTCTCCGTTATTTGCAGAAAATGGGCTCCTGCCCCAGATGCTCCCCAGAAACAGACGGCGTCCTGAGACCTTCAGCACTTTGGGGGGACCCCATCAGCTCTGCTGGCTACCCAAGTGCGGGTTGCAGAGAGACCGAGGTCCCTTGCTGCCTGAGCTTGCCCTGCCAGCCCCCATCCCTTGGAAATGCCACCAACTAGCTGGTCTTGTAATATTTTTGGCGTTTCCTCTTCCTCTACCTCTCTAAGTCAGGAAATGCGAAAGTGCACTGAGTTAGAAGAACAGAAGGGTGAGCAAGCGACGTCTTTCCAACGGAGGGGTCCCAGGTGGAGTCTGGGTAGACCTGGGATAGAGAAGGGTGCCCGTCTGCGCTTCCCCCAGGTGCGGCAGGGGTTCCGGAGAACCAAGCCCGTCCCGGTCGTCGTGGGCAGGACAGGAGGGAGAGAGGCAAGCCCGTGTGTGGTTTCTGGGGAATGGCTCGTCTGTCCCTCATCAGGGCTCATCATGAGTTTTTCCGGCAAGGCTTCTGCCTTTATGGAACCCTGCCTGTGTAGTGACACTGGTGCCTGTTTCATTGTAGTTTCGCCTTGAAATAATTATCCTTTCGAGTAGAAACACAGAGAGAGAGCGCTCCAGTAAAAAAGACTGTGGTATATGCAACTTGCCCTCAAATGGTTCAGAAAATAATTATATGTATTTTCTGAATACATAAAAATTATATGTGAGTGAGAAAAAAAGGAAAAAGCAAATGGAGTGCAATATTAACCACAGATGAATGTGGGTAAAGGGATGTGTGTTCCTTGTACTATTCTTATTCTTGAAATTTCCCAAGAAAAAGATTTTTGCAGATGGAAGCGGGAAGAAGAAAAGAGGGCTCAACATTCCATTGTGATTGTGACCTTGACAGACGCAGGATGGCCCAGAGGAAGCCAGAAGATTCTGGGGTCTGCTGCTGACCCGCCTTCCCCCCCATCCTCACACCTTCTGTACTGAACTGAAATAATGTAGGAAAAGCGTCCCGCACGAGGAGTCCAGAAATGGGAGCATCAGTTGCTGCTGTGCTGTGTGGAAACGTGTTTGCCGCCATGGTTGCCTCCCCTTCGGGCTGCGCTCTTGACGGGCAGGGGCGGGGGTCGGGGTCACTCGCGCCTCTCCTCCCTCGGGCACAGCAAAGGGCAGGCACCGAGTGGGCGGGGAGGGGCCGAATTGAGCCCACTGGCCTCTGGTGCCCAGCTCTGTTGCCACATTTGTTGGGTTTTCTCATCATTGAGTTTATTTCTAATGACTCTCCATTGAACTTCTAGAAATTCTCTTTGGTTCCCTTTCAGATCATCCTGGCTTTTAATCCTTGGGTCTTATTCTTCCAGGAGAATTTCTCATTCTTGTTTCATATCTTTGTTTTAAATATACTGACATTCTTTGTTCGGACGGCCCTGTTACGTTACTACTTGAGGAGCCACTTCTCCCATCTCCTGCATCTTCTGACTTGCGGGACATCGTGGCTCATACCCGGGGAGCAAAAGTGGCTTTACAGAGCGGTTTTGTCCTTCAGCCGAGGCTCGGAGGGTTTCCTGAGTCCTGGGCACGTTTCTGTGGTAGCTGCTGGGCTCAAGACTTTTAACCCCCGTCCAGTGCTGTCTGTTTGGACCCTTCACCCATACTTAGGGCCTCAGAGTTTGCACAGAATCCTTTTTTTCCACCGTCCAGACCCTGAGGCAGAACAAGCTTTATTGCCATTTCTCTTCATTGGAGAGAGGAGTAGTTCAGGCCCACTTTCAAAAGAGTCTGGGACCCCTTTGGAGTCCTGGCCTTGTAGAGGGATCTCAGCTCTCCTGTCCTGTAGGCACCAGCTGGAAACCAGCCAGCTTAATACATTCAGTCTTCTTTTGCAGACGAGGAAGAGAAAGAACATTTACAAAAATGTAAAACTTGCCATTTCGAGAAAAGAAAACCAGAATCCTTATCAGAACACTAGCAATAGGAAGATGTGATTCAGGTCAGCAAGCACTTGCTGAGCCCCTCCTGTGCGTTCACCCTGCAGAGCCGGGGTTGGGGGACAGCTATGGGCCTTAAAATGCCTTGTTCATCTTCTCAACCCCCAGTGCAGAGAAGACGGTAAGTATTTAGGAAGAAAGGAGCTGTATGTACTGAAAAAGACAAATACTGATGCAGAAGACAGGATAAAATAATGGAAAAGAGCACTGAATTGAGACTCAGAGGTCCTGAGTTCTCGTACGGAAATTGACTAGTCACGTGCACTTCAGGAGCAGTCACTTACCCTCTTTTGGAGCCGCCCTTCCTCACCTGTGTCAAGGTGGTGATAACTCTGTCCTGACCCTCCTCCCTGGCAGGTCACAGTGAGATCATGAATGTGGGAGGCGGGAGCCACAGAGGGTAAGGGGTCTTTCTTGTCTCCAAGGCGGAAGGGACCACGTATCCCTCAGCGACACCTTGTTTTGGAGACTCCCTCCACCTCGCCGCCTCACCGCCACGGGCACTGGGTTTTCCGGGGAAGAGCTGCAGGCATTTCAGGTCCCCACAGCTTGTGTAGACTAGGGGGTTGGCGTCTGGGCAGTAGCTGGGCTCTGGGGTGGCTGAGTGGCTCCCGTCCCGTGTGATGTTCTTTCCCCTGGAAGTTCCACCCAGACCCCACAAATGAGGGCTGAGCTGCAGCTGGGAACCCTTTCGGGCTGGAGTTTGTGCATCGCGTTGCCTTCGTGATCTTTGACCTGCTGTTCTCTGAGGCTGCACCTCTGGACGGTGGAACTCCTGATCTCTCTGGGGTTTGTCCTTTGGCCAGATCACGCTTTCATGCCTGAGTTGATGTGGTGGGTGTAGGTGGGAGCATTGGTCATGAAGCAACGGGAAAACCACTGGACTTGGAATCAGTAACGATAGCTACTGTTTATGGTATATTCATACACGTTGAGCACTATTTTAAGCAGCTTTCCTACATGAGTTCATTAATCCTCGTACTAACCCTATGAAATAGGCACTCTCTTTCTCCCATTTTATGAAGGAGGAAACTGAGACACACACAGACTAACTAACTTTCCCAAGGCCGTGTACCTCATAGGTGGCAAGATTTTAAGCAGGGAGTCTGTGTTCAGGGCCCACACTCTCGACTGTGATGCGGTATTGCCTCTCAAGACTTGAATTTGAATTCCATGGCCTAATTCCTCATGTGGCCTTGGGAGACTCTGGCCTTCCCCTTTCTCTTAGCTTTTCTGAGCTTCTTCTTCTGTAAATGTTGAAAAAGCTTGCAGGCTTTTAAAAAAGGTGTTAAATAAAGCAATATATACAGAAAGTGGCTGAGTGCCAGGCACATACTCAGGTCTAAATAAAAGCGAGTAGGTTCCAAACGGGAGGAAAAAGCAAAGAACAAGTTCAGTTTGAAGAGTCTTCCCTGCACAGACTTTTCCTGCATAGCCTGCTCTGTGCCAGGCGCCTAGGATACAAAGGTGAAAACTCAAGGTCCGTGGGCTAGAATATCTTATGGTTGATTAGAAGAGAAAGATGTGAAACTGTTCATAATTTTGAACTGATGTCCGTCCTCACCACAGGAAAGTTATGCAGGAATAGCCATGAGTGTGCAGGGAAGGGAGAGTGATCCCAGTTGGGGTGGTCACAGGAAGTTTTGGGGAAGAGGTGCTCTATGAACTTACAGTCCAGGATGGGTAGGATCTCAGCACACGGAGAGAATGGGTATCCGAGGCTGGATGACAGTCTTTGTGATAGGAATGTGGTAGTTATTGTTTTTGGAGGCCTAAGGAGAACATTTGTTCAAGAAGGAAGGTAAAAACTCTCAGTTACTATACCATGGCATTCGGGGTCTCTCACTGGAATGCAGGCATCCCTGCTATTTCCTATCCCTCCACTGTCACGGAACTCCTGATCCAGAAAAGCAAACTGTGGTGTTTATAGACCTTCCAGTAATAGCCTTTCGCCAGTTTCCTCTCCTAGGACAGTTACTTCCTCAGACCTAAAATAGAACTGCTGAAGGGTGGAGATGTGGGATATTTGCAGATTAGACTCTGTTTAACAGTGTACTTCGGAGGCGAGCGGGTGAGAAGTTGTAGAAGACACTGTTGGTTGCTTATCCAACACCCTTTCCCCTTCTGCTTTGCTGACAGAACATTGATCTTTAGAAGCCCACCTTCCAGGGCCTTTAAGGGAGGTCAGTCCCAGCCCCAGGGGTGAACCACAGTGGTCTTGTCCCCCTTGGCAGTGATTGGTTTAGGCATGGGCATGTGATGACACAACTCTGGTTATAAAATATGCAGGGGAATTTGCTGGGAGGATGGGGAAAGATTTTTCTCCATCTTAAAAGGAGACATTTAGAAAGAAACAGCCTCTCTTCTGCTATGGGACATAGTAGGGTTGACATGTGATACCCGGCACTGTGGCAACCATCTTGGGGTCATGAGGGGGGCCTTGCTTAGGGAGAACATGTTGAGTGTGTCTGAGCAGAAAGATGGAAGGCACAAGACACTGAATACCCTACCCTGAGACGATTTTGAGTTGACTTGTCTGTTACTTGTAGCCCATACCCACCAAAATAATACTAATACTCAAGGGAATGTCCACCTCACATGACATCTAGATGATTCTGGGGCTACTATATGCTCGCCTAATCACCCTATGCTGAGCCCACCATCCTGTTTGAAATCACCACTAACTTGTACATGTTTATGCCTTTGCAGTCTTGCTATTTTTTCTACCTGAATTGCCCTTTCGCTATCTTCTCCACCAACCAAAAATCCAACTTACTCTTTCTAAAAAAAATTTTATTGAGGTATAGTTGATTTACAATGTTGTGTTAATTTCTGCTGTACGGCAAAGTGATTCACTTATGCATATTCTTTTTCATATTCTCTTCCATTATGGTTTATCACAGGATATTGAATAGAGTTGCCTGTGCTATACATTAGGATCTTGTTGTTTATCCATCCCATGTATAATAGTTTGCAACTGCTAACCCCAAACTCCCAGTCCTTCTCTCCACGCACCCTCCCACCCCCACCCCTTGGCAACCACAAGTCTGATCTCTATGTCTGTGAGTCTGTTTCTGTTTCGTAGATAGGTTCATTTGTGTCTTATTTTAGATTCCACATAAAAGTGATGTTGGGCTTCCCTGGTGGTGCAGTGGTTAAGAATCCGCCTGCCAATGCAGGGGACACGGGTTTGAGCCCTGCTCCGAGAAGTTTCCACATGCCGTGGAGCAAGGAAGTCTGTGCGCCACAACTGCTGAGCCGGCACTCTAGAGCCCATGAGCCACAACTACTGAGCCCATGCGCCGCATCTACTGAAGCACGCGCGCTCTAGAGCCTGTGCTCGCAACAAGAGAAGCCTGCGCACCGCAACGAAGAGCAGCCCCCGCTCGCCGCAGCTAGAGAAAGCCTGCACGCAGCAACGAAGACCCAACACAGCCAAAAATAATAAATGAATTTTTAAAAAGTGACGTTGTCTTTCTCTTTCTGACTTACTTTGCTTAGTATAATAATCTCTAGGTCCATCCATGTTGTGCAAATGGCATTATTTCATTCTTTTTTATGGCTGAGTAATAGTCCATTGTATAAATGTACCACATCTTCTTTATCTGTTCCTCCGTCTGTGGACATTTAGGGTGTTTCCATGTCTTGGCTATTGTAAATAGTGCTGCTAGGAACATAGAGATGCGTGTATCTTTTCAAATTATGGTTTTGTCTGGATATATGCCCAGGCATGGGATTGCTGGATCGTACAGCTTACTCTTTAAAGAATGGCCCAAATGCACTTTCTCTGTGAAGCCTTTCCTGATCCTTCTTGTTGTAATCCATTATTTTAGTCTTTGAGCACCCATAACATTTGTTGCCCCTCCCACGCTCCCTCCCCACCCACACCCTCATTCTTTATTAGACGCCTACTGTGTGCCAGCTGTGGTGTTGTACACTGGCATTGTCCTTCCCGAATGGGGGCAGATGTGTGCAGCAGATTGTGAGCCAGTGTGGTTTGTGTGGTCCCAGGGGAACATGAGGTATCACCAGGTGCTTGTGAAGGGGCACCTGACCCCACCCTGCAGGAAGGGTCGGAGGAGACTTGCTACAGGGAGGAATCCTTGAGCTGAATCTTAAATAATGAATAGGAATTAGCCGGAAAAAGAGTGGAGGGAAGAGAAGGAAGTTCCAGGTGTAGGGAACCACCTCAGCAAGGAGGTAGATGGTGCAAATAGCACGGTGTGTGCTGGGAAGCGAGTGGCTCATCATCAGTGAACCTGATATTTCAGCTGGGATGCACCGAGGCCCGAGGCCCGAGGGGAAAGCAGGAACCACATCCTGAAGTTTGGACTTGATCTTGAGGCCGTTGAGCCACTGAAGGCTTAAGGCCGGGGAGTGACGTGACCCTTGCCCTTTAGGAAGATGATTCTGGGTGCCCTGGACTGAATGGACTAGGCGGGTGAGGACCAGGACTGGAGGCAGGGAGGCCATTCAGGATGCTCTTGTAGGAGTCTGGTAGCGAGTGCCCAGAAGCTGGAGAGGGAGAATGTATAGGCAGTAGCACTGGCCGGCTTGGGGACTGAGCGGGGACACTGAGCGGACACTGAGCTTCCTGGCTTGTCTCCAAGGCTGGGTCATGTTTGTGTCCCTCAGGACCGCAGCCTCCTCGGGCTCCTGGTCCTGCTGTTCTCTGCGTCCCTAAATGCTTGGTGCCAGGCTTCCGTGGAGGACAGAGGAGGAAGGAGCACGTCTGTCCCTCTCTTCTCTCTTCTATTCCCCTCCCGCAACTAAAGCTCTTCGGTTCTTGTGGTGGTGGAACGGGAAGTGAAGCTGTGATGTGGTTTTCCTGGTGTCCTGGCTTCCTAGGTCTGAGCCTCGAGAAGAGGGAAGACTTTCTTACTGCCTGTGGCTCACTGCCTTTCTTTGTTACGCCTCCCCCAAACCAAACCGCTTCTGCGGAAGCCTGTCCCAGCATCACCAGTCCAGCCCCGTCTGTGTGTCCTCTAAGTTCCTGCCTCAGGCCAGGCTTCCGCAGGATCTCCCCTGAGTCATCCAGCCCTTTTCCAACTCACTGCCCTGCCCTTAGGCCATCCTCCAAGCTGCTGCCAGGGGAGTCTCCTTAAGACTTCACTTTGGGGTCACCCTTCTGCTGAGCAGGCTCTGGTCCCCTGCTCCGCTGCCTGCGCTGTCCAATGAGGAAGGAAGCAGCCTGGACTTTTCAGCTGCTCCGACCTAGGGGTCAGCCCCGGCTCTCGCTTACTCGCCGTGTGCCCGGAGACAAGTCGTGTACGTTGCTGAGCCTACGTTCAGCGCACACCCCTACAAACACAGCCACCACAACCCCTATACACACACATCCCTACACACCCACACCCTTATATACTTACCTACCACAGTTCCTACACACACACACCCCCCTACGCACCCACACACCTAAACACACACCTACCACACACCTACACAACCCCTACACACATATGCACCCCTACACGTGTACCTATACACATACACACAGACTCCTACACACCCTCACCCCTACAGACACACATACACAACCCCATACACACACACACACCCGTGCGCGCACAGACACACACAGACTTTCTCCCCTGCATTCTTATTTCTCTCGGTGAGTCCTTAGTGCCCGGCCCACGGTAGCCCATGTGCTTAATTTGTGTTTGATGAATGAATCGTTCCTTCGTTCTCTTTTAGCTTAGAGTTTGACGATCTCTTTTTTGATAAATTTGAGAAACGCTTTCAAGTTGTCCTTTAAGGACCCGAAGGACCGGGGCCCTGGTGCTCGGGAGGAGCTCACACGGAGGAGGAAAGGAGGTCAGGACTGGAGCGCGGGTTTCTGATTCCGCTCTTCCCATTGGCCACCCTGTGCCTCCTGGGTGACCGGGAGCCACCTGCTGGGGCAGGTTGTCAGGGGTCCGGGAGGTACCATCCTGAGAAAGGGTGGGGCCCCATGCACAGCTGTTACATACAACAGCAGATTCGAGGGTTTGCATATAAGCAGGGCCGCGTGAGCCAATCAGTGCAGGACACGTGTTTTTCTGAAAGAATCTTAATGGACGTAGCATGTGTCTGTGCGGGGTGTTCCCATCCTGGAACAAGTTGAGAGTTGGTTGGGGTAAGCTGAGTTCAGTGATGATTTTTTTTTTTTTTTGAGCTCAGTTATCTCTTTATTAGGAAAGCACCAACACCACATTCTTGGAAATTACTGGAATTTTATTTGCCTCAGGCTTATGACTTGCAACCAAAGACATTGTACAAAGAAAGCAAAGATTAAGTCCATTTTAGGGAGAAGGAGATGATACACATTGGTAACATAGGAGATAACATTGCTTAATTTTTTTGCTCTTGATTAAAAAAAAGTTTTGTTGAAATCGCTATTGAATATTGCAGTCTATGCAGTGTAGTGGAGTGATGATATTTTAAACTTGTTTGAAAGAAGTAACAGTGCTGAACATTTGCAGGTGGGAATCCTGTTGGAGCTGGAAACTAAGTCTGCGGAGGGTAATGCATCGTCAGAAACAAAGCTTCTGTGGTATAGATGATTGGCTAAGAGTTTGGATCCTGGATTTAGGTTGAATCCTAGCACAGCCCCTTAGTGGCTGATCTTAGAACTTGCTGATCTTGGATCAAGTTCAGAGCCTCTCTGAGCCTCAGTTTTGCTACTTGTCAAATGCAGTGAATAAGACTTCCGTCTTACAGGCTTGTGGTGAGAACTCTATGTAGTAGTACATGGAGAGCAGTGAGAATGGTGCCTGGCACGTGGTAACTGGAAGTGGAAGTGTGAGCTGTCCTGATGATCATGATTATTAGGGGTTAAATTGTGTCCTCCAATAAAGCTGTGTTGAAGTCCTAACCCTGAGTACTTCAGAACGTGGCCTGATATAAAAATAAGGTGTCTACAGAGTTAGTCAAGTTAAAATGAGGTCATTAGGGTGGGCCCTAATCCAATATGACTGGAGTCCTTATAAAAAGGGGAAATTTGTAGACAGAGACCGACACACAGAGAGAAGGTAATGTGAAGACACACTGGGAAAAGGCAGCCATGTGACTGGATGATGTGTCTATAAGCCAAGGATTGCTGGCAACCACCATGGTCTAGGAAGGGGCAAGGGAGGATTCTCCCTAGAGGCATCAGAGAGAGCATGGGCCTGCCCACACCTTCATTTCAGAACTGTGAGAGAATAAATTTCTGTTGTTTTAAGCCACCTAGTTGTTGGTGCTTTGTTATGGCAGCCCTAGCAAATGATGATGGTGATGGTGATGATGATGGTGATGGTGATGATGGTGATAGTGATGATGATGGTGGTGATGATGGTGATGATGATGGTGATGGTGATGGTGATGATGATGATGGTGATAGTGATGATGATGATGGTGATGATGGTGATGATGATGGTGATGGTGATAATGATGGTGATGATGGTGGTGATGGTGATGATGATGGTGATGGTGGTGATGGTGATGGTGATGATGGTGATGGTGATGGTGATGGTGGTGATGGTGATGATGATGGTGATGATGATGGTGATAGTGATGATGATGGTGATGATGGTGATGATGATGGTGATGGTGATGATGATGGTGATGGTGATGGTGATGATGGTGATGATGATGATGGTGATTATGATGGTGATAATGATGGTGATGATGATGATGATGGTGATGATGATGATGATGGTGATGATGGTGATGGTGACGATGATGGTAACGATGGTGATGGGGGTGATAATGCATCTGGCCTGAACACTGACCAAAAAGATGGTCCCACGTGTCTGACTACAGATAGGCTTGTGGCATTAATTCAGCAAACAGTGGCATGGTTGTACCTTCCAATTCTGTATTCTTGTGGTGCCTCCAAATGGCACTTGTTGAGAACTTCCTTGGTGTTACACTAGGAGCAGGAGATTAGAGGGTGGTGCTCCCAGGCTAGAGGCTGAGACGGACACTGAAGGAGTAGCTCCTCAGAGATCGAGGTGACGTTCCATCTGCTGCATGAACGTGTTGAGAAGGGGTCCCTAGAGGGGCCCTTTGGGGCCAAGGGCAGAGACTTGCACAGCACAGGACCGTAGCCACGGCCAGTGCATACCAGGGGTTGGAGAAGTGTTGTTCGATGTGGTGGTTGCCTAGGGCTGGGGAAGCAGATGCATCTTGGGTCTGGAGGAGTGAGAGGGACAGGATTGGGAAGGAGGTTGGCCTTAATCCTGCACCAGGAAGGTGAGATCCGTGGCTCTGTGCTTTGCGAAGCATCGGGGCTCAGCTATTCCTCCCTCATCTCTGACCTGTGTCCCGGCCTCCCTGTGCAGTGCATTGAGAGGAAATTCAAACCGGAAGGAAGAAACACCAAGTTTAAAGGATGGAAAAGGTAACAGCCTGAGTCCTTCCGTGTTGTACAGACAGGGTGTTGTGGTAGAAAGAACGTAAACTTGAGCATGGGTTGGTCCTGGGGCAGACTCCTGGTGGGGAACTCCTGCTCTGTCCTTTGCTTGAGACGCTTGGGCAACTTACATTCTCTGAGCCTTAGTTTCCCCACCTTTCCACTTGATCCAGTGCAGGGTGGAGATTACAGTGAGATCATGTAGGACAAGGGTGTGGCACGTGAGAGGCCCTGAATAAATGCCGGTTCTTCCCCACTTAACCTTGTTTACACATGGGACTCTGAAAAAGGGCTTCATGCTACTTGTAAAACCCAGTAGTCAGAGGCAGAAAGAGAGAGTTGGCATCTGGAAAGGCCTGCACTTCATGGAGCAAATACATCATCACTAACAAGAGGGGCTGGGTCCCCCGGAGGAAGGCGTGAGACGGATGCTGGGGCTCCTGGAAGGCCTTGATAACTCTCATTGGCTGGAGTAACTGTGACATCCTCATTGCTCTCCAGTTACTTAAAATATCGCAGAAAAGCAGGTAAAACCTTCTTAGCCCTGGGTGGCTTAAAAATAGCCCCTGAGCACAGAACGGCCAAGCCGTTTTTCCCATGACCCCTTCAGCTGACCTGCTGCCCCTTTGCCACGCACTCCTGCCCAGTGATGACTCCCATGCATCCTCTCCCAGCCACTCTGGCTACAAACCTGGATATTTATTCCTCACATATTTATTTGAGTTTCCACTGCATTCCAGCATTATGGGGGCGGGTGTTGGTGCTGGGCAACGGCAGTGAACACAGCAGAGAAAAATCCTTGTCCTCATGGAGCTTACATTCCACTGGGGAGACATACAACAAACAAACCTTTAATATGGATATGAGATGCTTAATGGAGAAAAACTCACCAGAAAGGAGGCTGGAGAGAGCCAAGGGGGTGTGCACTGTCAGATGCGGCGTTCAAGGAAGCTCTCCTTGCAAAGGTGACGGGAGCAAAGACCCAAAGGAACTGAGGGAGTGAGCATGAGGCACTGTGGCGTAAAATGTGTCCCAGACACAGGGAATAGCCATTGCAAAGGCCCTGGGGTAGCTGCATGTGTGGCATGTTCAAGGAACCTCCAGGAGGCTAGGGTGGCTGGAGTGGGGTGAGTGATGGAGGCGTCATTGATGGGGGAAAAGGTGATGGGGTCTGGGTGATGTAAGACCTTGGTGGGCACTTTGAGGGCTTTTGTTTTTACTCTGAGAGGGAAAGGAGGCCCTTGCAGGGTTTTGAGCAGACGAGTGATACGATCTTGGCTCACTGTTTCACCAGGATCCTGCTGTCTGCTGTGTAGAGAACAGGTTGGAGGGCAGGGAGATGGTTAGGAGGCTGTGGCAGTAACACAGGCAGAAGGTCAAGGTGGCTTTTGGACCAGAGCGGAAGGAATGGGGTGGTGGGAATGCTTGGATTCTGGGTTTATGGATTTCCCCTCCATCACTCAGCTCATCCAAACCATCACCCGGCCCCGCTGGTTGTACCTCAGCCATCCCAAGGAGGTTGGGAGGACTTCGGAGGTGCTACTCAGCAAGTCCACTGCACCGTGAGCTCCTTAAGGACAGGAATGCACCTTCCCTCTCAGGTCTCCCGAGCAGCAGCCTGGTGCCTGGCATAAATGGGGGCCATTTGTAATTTTTTTTTTTTTTTAAATTTATTTATTTTTTTGCGGTACGCAGGCCTCTCACTGTTGTGGCCTCTCCCGTTGTGGAGCACAGGCTCCGGACGCGCAGGCTCAGCGGCCATGGTTCACGGGCCCAGCCGCTCCGCGGCATGTGGGATCCTCCTGGACCGGGGCACGAACCCGTGTCCCCTGCATCGGCAGGCAGATTCTCGACCACTGTGCCACCAGGGAAGCCCTATTTTTTATTTTTTTAATGTTTTGTTTTTTTGCCTTTTATACTTCTCAGTATACTTCTCATTTTAAATCTACTAACTTGTGAGTAATGTTCAGGTTACCTATATCATTTGCAGTTTGTGACAGTGTCGGGCAGGAATACTGGTTTTTCACTCCTGGTATAACTTTACATTGGGAGAAACGGTTTATTAAAGCAGTATCCCTGGCCTTTCTCTGCTCCTTTGCTGAGGATGGTGACTCATCGGTTGGTGAATCTGGGAAAAGAGATCTGCCCGTCTTTGTTTTTTCTTTTTCTTTTTGGCCATGCTGCGAGGCTTGTGGAATCTGAGTTCCCCAACCGGGGATTGAACCTGCGCCCTAGGCGGTGAAAGTGCCGAGTCCTAACCACTGGACCGCCAGGGGATGCCCTGTAATGTTAATTGCGTAGGCGGTGAGGCTGTCATTCCCTGGCACCTAAGATAGGATGCGGAGCCATCTTGGGTGCTTGCCCTTATCACATGTGCCGCGCTGGTCCATCATTGCTGCTTCCCCGTGCTGCTGTCTGAGCTCCTAAGGCCAGGACCGTTTTGTCCAGTGTCGTGAGCACAGTACAGAGCCCAGTGGCTGCCAGGTGCTCAGGAGGTGCTCCCTGTGAGGGAGTGAAGGCCCCTGGTCCCTTTCATCCCCTGCTCAGAGAGGGTGTGACAGCCAGCGTCAGTTTCCATCCCAGGAGAATGAAACTGCTGAAAGACTCCTAGCCTACGTGGTGGCCCTCGGGCCTTCTGAAGGGAAAAGCAGACACACAGAGGTGGAGAGCCCTCCTGTTTGAGTCGTCAGCACCCTGAGGGGCCCTTGGGCCGTGGAGTGGTCTCCAGGGCTTGTCTACACGGCACAGCGCGTGGACAGCTATGTCAGGAGGCTGGGGCACTTGTTGACGGGGCGGCGTCCTCCTGGGCTGGGAGACCCAGACCGATTGGGACGGTGTAGCAAGAAGTTCTGGTTGGCTGGGTTTTGCCTGGATAGACCAGAGAATTGGACGGTCCCGTGTGAGATCACTATGTATCTCCCATTTCCTAGCTCGCTCACATTGATTCGTTTTGTTTTTTAACCTCAAAGCCTTTCACCATTTCCTTTTTATTAATTTTTAAAAATTATACTTTTGTAACAGCTTTATTGAGGTATAGTTCACATATTATACAATTCACCTGTTTAAAGGGCAGAATTCAATGGTTTTTAGTATATTCACAGAGTTGTGCAACCCTGATTACAATCAATTTTAGAACACTTTCATCACCCTGGAAAGAACCCCATCCATACCTCTTAGCAGTCACTCCCCACTTCCCCCCCAGTCCATACTGAAGCCACTTGCTTTCTGTTCAGTTTATGACATACTGATATTTATTTATTATTTATTTATTTATTTATGGCTGTGTTGGGTCTTTTTTGCTGCGCGTGGGCTTTCTCTAGTTGTGGCGAGCGGGGGCTACTCTTCGTTGTGGTGCACGGTCTTCTCATTGCGGTGGCTTCTCTTGTGGCGGAGCACGGGCTCTAGGCACGTGGGCTTCAGTAGTTGTGGCATGTGGGCTTGGTAGTTGTGGCTCGTGGGCTTAGTTGCTCCGTGGCATGTGGGAGCTTCCTGGACCAGGGCTCGAACCCGTGTCCCCTGCATTGGCAGGCAGATTCTGAACCACCGTGCCACCAGGGACGCCCTGGCCAGCAACATTTCGAACCTCATTCCTTGGCTGGAGCTCTGCCATGCGGCCGTGCCCAGCCATGAGGGAGCCTGGGAAATGTAGTCCAGCTGTGTGGCCAGGAGGAGGAGGAAGCTGAGTTCTGAACACCCAGCAGTCTCTGCTGCACGTGGCAAGTGGACCTCAAAACCCTGTCCCGTCAAGCTCTGCTGAAGTAATGGGCACTGTTTGGCCTAGAGAAGCAAGACTCCGGTAAGGTGGTATTTGTGACCGCAGACCATACTTTGCTCACCCTTGGTCTAGAGAGATCTGAAGTCCCTCCCATCTTGAGATGCTGTGATTCTGTTCATTATGCACTCAGTGTATACAGCAAGGGGCGCAGCTGGGGTTCGGCTCTGGCAAGCTGGTGCCAGAGCCTGCCTGTCCAGCTGCTACACTGTATGTTCCTCCTTTGAGCCTGATACCAGTTCTAACATTATTCTTGCCACGGAGGGAGATAATTTGGTGTTAAGAGGAATGAAAGAAATCACCCTTTGAGCTCCACCTGATGTTCTAGATACGTTTTATACGTTTTCCTGAATAAGTGGGGCAGTAATCCTAAACCAACCCAGTGAAGTTGGTATTAGTGACTCTATTTGACAGATGAGGAAACTGAAACTCACAGGCGCTTAGACACTCACCGGATGTCCCTGGCTGGGCAGTGGTTGAGTGGGTATGTCAATGAGGAAACTTCCTGCGACATAGACCAAAACGGGCTTAAATGAAGCCACGAGGAAGCACACTCACTCACATAACTGCACGGGGTGGGGATGGTGTGAGCAGGGGTGCTGTGTCACCGTCCCCACAGGATATTCAGAGCATCCTTGAATTAAGATAATTCAAGAATTGCATGAAGGAATTTTTGTAATTGAGGTAAAATTGACATGAACCTAACTATGAATCATTTTAAAGCATACAACACAGTGGCATTTGGTACAGTCACTGTTGTTTGACCACTAGCTCATCACCCCAAAAGGAGACGCTGTACCCACTAGACAGTCACTCCTCATCAACCCCCTTTCCTTGTCTTTGAGCTCTGGCGACATCTCGTGTGCTCTGTGTCTCAAAGGATTTAGCTATTTTGGATGTTTCATGTAAGCGGATTCGTACAATATATGACCCTTTGTGTCTGGCTTTTTCCCCTTAGCATAATGATTTTGAAGTTCATCCGTGTCAAGGCACGTGTCAGTACTTCATTCCTTTTTATGGCTGAACAATATTCCGGTGTATGGCTAGACCACGTGTTGTTTATCTGTTCATCTGTTGATAGACACTTGGGTTGTCCCCACCTTCTGACTATTGTCAGTGGTGCCTTTGTGAACATTCACATACAAGTGTTTGTTTGAAAACCTGTTTTCAGCTCTTTGGGATATATACCCAGGGGTGGTATTGATGAGTCATCTGCTAACTCTGTTTAATTTTTTGAGGACCTGCCAACTTTTCCAAAGTGGCTGGACCATTTTACATCTCCCTCAGCAACGTATGAGGGTTCCAGTTCTCCACGCCCTCGCCAAGACTTATTTTATGTTTTTTGGTATGACGGCTGATCTGGCGGGTATGACGTGGCATGGCGTGGTGGTTTTGATTTGCATTTTTCTCATGACTGATGCCTTTGAGCGTCATTCCTGTGCTTGTGGGCCACATAAAGGGACCTTTAAGAAGGTGTGGCAGGTGCAGGGAAGCGCCAGGGACAGTGCGGGGGCCCCGGGCACATGGCCCTGGGGCTCCTGTGTCAGTGCACAGTTTGAGGGGTGGGGAGGGAACAGTTGCTAGAACCTGGAGACAGCTAGGGCACGAGGAGGGGTCCTGACCAGAGCTGAGGCTTGGTTTGAGGGTGACAGCCAGTTTGCGGTGACCCCCAGACAGGGAGCAGCGGTGGGGGCCGGAGGGGGGGCAGCAGGGAGGATGATACCTCAGTCTCCCCCTCCCTCCTGTCTCCTGCTAGGGCTCCCTGTTGGCCAAAACCATGCTGCAGCCAGAGGGTAGGGGGCCCTTGCGTTATTAGTCCCTGGAGGCCGATTTGGGGCACAGAGAAGGGGATAGTGGAGCATGAAGGACACGTAGCACAGAATTAGTGTCTGTTCCAGGAGCCCCCGCTCCATTTTCCTGTAGTTCTTCAGGTCTGTCCTTCTTCATGTGTAGGCTTCTCCCTAAGACTGGTAGTGAGGCAGGCCGCATCCACTTTGAGCACCTTTATTGTAACGTCCAGAGGAAGAGAGAAAACACCATTTCTTAAACCTCTTCTAGGAGACTGAGAAAGAGCTTTCCCAGAAACCTCCAATTTCAGGTCTCCTTGACCCAAGTTGGGTCACGTGTCCTTTAGACTGATTACTGGCAAATTGCTGGGAGGGTTTTGGACCAGCTGGGCCCACACCCGGGAGCTGCAGGAACACATGCTTCCTGGGAGAAGGGCTAACCCGAATGAAGTCAGGAATGAGGAAAGGTGCTGGGTAGAACCCCACGGTGCCCTTTCCCTGGGGATTCCTTGGAACATCTGCTAGACTAAAGCCCATGCTGTTTCCACTCCGCCATGCACCATGCCAGGGGCGAGACCAGAAGCCCGGACCGGGCCCCTGGAGGGTTTACGCCCTCGCTGCTGAGTCACGCCGGGCAGCGTGCCATCTCCAGCTGGTACCAACCATCTCAGGCCTCCTCAGGGTCTCCCGGCCCCTGCCATCCCTCTCTGGTCCACATCCTTAGCAACGATTCCAGGGAGTGAGGCCCGACTCCACTCCATCGGAACCAGAGGCCCTGAGTTCAACCAGGAGTTCAGGAAATGGTTTTTTTTTTTGGTAGATTTTGCCACAAAAGACAAAAATTTTAAAACCTACCTGTTGTATGATTCCGTGTATATGAGATCTCCACAATAGGCAGATCTGTAGAAACAGAAAGTCAGGCTGTTCTTTTGCCAGGAGTGGGTGGAGGTGGAATTGGGGGTGGGGAGTAACTGCTGATAGGTACGGGGTTTCTTTCTGGGGCAAAATGAAAATGTTCTAAAATCGATTGTGGTGATGGTTGCACAGCTCCGTGAATTCTGTTGAAACCACTGAACTGTATCCTTTAAATCGGTAAATTGTGTGGTATGTGAATTATATCTCATCAAAGCTGTTACAGAAAAAAAAGACACAAAAGCTCGTTCTGCTGCTGTGCTTTTTGTTTTATTTAAAGTCAAAATTGATTGCTGTTTTATTCCTTAAAATAAAAATTATCTGTGGCTTATACCATGTTTTCTTTTTCCTCTCTCCCTCCCCCGCCCTCCTTTTCTTTCTCCTTCCCTCTTTCTTTTCCCTACTTTCCTTTAGATAAGTACCCAGCTCCCCTTAGTCTTCGTAGGTCCTGTGGACTTGACCCAGCCCGTATACTCGTACGGACCCATGAGCGATACCCAGCCAGTGGAATGTTCCAGCCCCTGGCCACAGAGTTGAGTTCAAGGATGCACACACAGTCAGAGTCAAGCCTGAGACTTTTACTGGAACTACGGGGGAAGAGAGGCTTTCCTTCCTCAGGGATTGCTGAGCTGTGACTGCACATAAACCTGAGGGCCAGTGGCCCCCTGGGGGCAGACCTGCCTGAAATACCCCTGTCACCCCTCCAGGAAGGCAGAGCCAGCAGACGGAGACTAGGTCCTCTCTGACCACATCCTTTGAGTGAATCTAGCCGTGCCTGAAGTGACATCCATCCCTGGGTTTCTCAGTTTGGTCAGCCCATAATCTCCACCCTTCTCTTTTTTTTTTAAAAGCCAGTAGTTGGGTTTTCTGCCTCAGGAAATTGGCTTCTGCAAATGTGGGCCCTCCATGCTTAAGTGATTCAGAGGCACCCTTTCCACAATAATCCCAGTGCCGTGAGAGGGAACCGGTGTTTCCGCCCTATCTCTTGTATCAGAGCAAGCCAGGAGAACAGCTTCCACAGAGGAAGCAGCCCGACGCTGGAACGTCCTGACCCAGCCCATGGAGTCCTTTGTAAGGGCCCCGGATGGTATCTGGGGACCACCCAGCAACCTGTCGTGCCCACAAGAATCGGCCTGCGTCCGCCTGCTGCAGGCCTGCTTTTCTGTGTGCGTGCAGCTGGACATAGATGTGTACTGGAGCGTGGCCTTTGTACATGGCATGGGGTCCCCGCTTTTCTTCTTTCCTTTTTTGGTTATATATTGTACACCACGTGAATCACACTCATTCAAGATTTTATGTGTTTATAACAAGGGGGAAGGGTACCCACGTCAGCTCAGGCTGCCATGTTGCCAGAGCGAGAAGTGTCTGATGTTCTTTCTTCTCTGTCTCCCTGGTTCCCAGCAAACACAGCAGTTGTGAGACCCGGGCGTTATCCTTCTCATTTTTCCCCGGTGGCACCTGAGGCTCTGAGGATCCGATGGACTTCCCATCAGATGGTTTGTCTCCAAAGCAGATAGAAGAGGCCAAATCTCCTGCTGCTTTGGGGCACAGATATTCCCACCTCAGACCCAGTTCCTTGTGGTTCTTTGTCGTTTAAGGGAAATAGAGTTGGGGAAGGTGAGAAGGCTTGATTCTAAGAGAAGTTTGGTTCATACCAGGCTCCAGAAGATGATGCTTAGGGTGACCTACATTTGAGGCAGTTGCAAAGCAAGAGGCTTGCAGGAATCCATGGCACTGTTTAGCTGGTGTTGACCGGTTGGCAACTGGACTCTGATGGGAAATGAAAGTGTGCCTGAAAGTCTTGGTATGAGGGTGTTTGTTTAGGTGGTCATTCATTCATTCATTCAACGAATGTTTACTGAGCCAGGCACTGTGCTAGCCACAGGGTCCTCTGGTTCCCCCAAAGCCTTCTCTGGAAGAGTGGGGATGGGGTGTGGGGTTGCTTTGTTAACAACTCTGTGGGCTTCCCTGGTGGCGCAGTGGTTGAGAATCCGCCTGCCGATGCAGGGGACGCGGGTTCGTGCCCCGGTCCGGGAAGATCCCACGTGCCGCGGAGCGGCTGGGCCCGTGAGCCACGGCCGCTGAGCCTGCGCGTCCGGAGCCTGTGCTCCGCAACGGGAGAGGCCACAACAGTGAGAGGCCCGCGTAACGCATACCACCCGCCCCGCCCAAAAAAAAAACAAAAAAAACAACTCTGTTGTGCCTGCCTCAGTGATATTCCCAGGGTGTTCCAATCTGGTGAGCATCCTGGATTCGGTGACTCCAGTGGCGGTGACATGAGTGGTGCAGGAAGTAGACTCAAGCCTGCAGTGAGTCAACTGCATCCAGGCGTAGCATCCTGCCTGTGTCTCCTGTCACCTTGGAGACAAACAGCTGTGAAACAGAGACGATTTAAATCCTCAGTAGAAGGAAAGAGTCTTGACTCTGGAGAAATTTCATTTTGAAAAGGAGTCTTGTAGACATGGGTTGATTCTTCTGGGTTTACAGGCAGTAAAATTCCTAAGAAGCAGAGATGAATTTTCAGAAAGAAGTTTGAGGATTGGGGTTGCCCCAACAGTGGTGTCATGAGGCTTCCTCAGGGTAGGGCTGGAAGGTAGTTTCTTGTCGGGCTTCCTGTTCTGGAGGTAGCGAACTGGGAAAGCTGGTTTAGGTCATGTGAATATTTCCCTGTAGCTTAAAAGGAACCCCCAGTTTCTCATTTTGACAACTCATTCAGAAGTCTTTCTGATGTTTCCCTTGTTTGTTTTACTCTCATTCTGATCATGTATTCGGTCAACAGGTGTTAAGTTAGCACCTGTGAAGCATGTTGCATCATCATGTCACATGACTTTATTATAGTGTTGCGTCTTAAACACAGATCGCCTCTGCCTTCAAGAATGAGATGAAACCAATGAGTCAGGCCCCTCTCTACAGCCACACCTGCTCTTCCTTTTCTCTGCTACTCTGTCTTCTTTCTCTTGCAAAGCCATCTTCTTCCAGGAAGCCTTCCTTGATTGAACCTGCCCCTCTGTCACCATTCAGCAAGTATTGCTTTGTGCCCACTGCACGTCAGCCTCTTAGCCAGGGGTTTGGGGTTCAAGATCAGAGATTTAAAGGAGTGTAAGTCATGGTTCTTGTCCCGGAGGAACTTCTGGTACCGAGCATGGTCATGGGAGCAATGTTAGTCTTTGTATGGGGAGGGTTCCAGTATGTTCCTGCAGTTGTATCAGTGTGGCATTTTGCCCTTATTTCCTATTCTTGGGTATACTTAATGAGATTGTAAGTTAGCTGAGGGAAAGTGTCAGCCCATCAAAAAGTACTGTGCTATTATGCTACGTCTATTATTCATTCAACAGATATATCATTCATTTACTCTTCACCTATGTATCCAGTCCTAGAAATTGGAACCCTTGTGCACTGTTGGTAGGATTGTAAGATGGTGCAACCTCTGTGGAAAACAGTGTAGTGGTTCTTCAAAAAAATTAAAAATAGAATTACCATATGATCCAGCAAACCCACCTCTGGGTATATATCCAAAAGAATTGGGGTCTCAAAGAGATACTCAAACATCCATGTTCATGGCAGCCTTGTTAATGGTAGGCAAGAGGTGGGAGCGACCCGAATGTCCATCAGTGGATGAATGGATAAACAAAATGTCATATGTACACATCTTGGAACAGTATCCAGCCTTAAAAAGGAAGGAGGGACTGCCTTGGTGGTGCAGTGGTTAAGAATCCGCCTGCCAATGCAGGGGACATGGGTTCAAGGCCTGGTCCAGAAAGATCCCACATGCCGCGGAGCAACTAAACCCGTGCTCCACAACTACTGAGCCGGCACTCTAGAGCCCGTGAGCCACAGCCCACATGCCACTACTACTGAAGCCCACGTGCCTAGAGCCCGTGCTCCACAACAAGAGAAGCCACCGCAGTGAGAAGCCCGCGCACTGCAACCAAGAGTAGCCCCCGCTCGCCGCAACTAGAGAAAGCCTGCGCGCAGCAACCAAGACCCAATGCAGCCAAAAAAAAATTTATTTAAAAAGAAAAAAAGGAAGGAAATTCTGATACATGCTACAACATGGATGAACCTTGAGGACATCATGCTAAGTGAAATAGGCCAGTCGCAAAAAGACAAATACTGTATGATTCCATTTATGTGCAGTATCTAAAGTAGTCAAATTCACAGAAATAAAAAGTAGAATGGTGGTTGCCCAGGGCTGGGGGGAGGAGGTATGGGGAGTTGTTGTTTAATGGGTGTAGAGTTTCAGTTTTACAAAATGAAATAGTTCTGGAGATCTCCTGTTATAACAATGTGAATATACTTAACACTACTGGACTGTCCACTTTAAAATGGTTAAGGTGATAAATCCTGTGTTATGTGTTTTAACCACACAAAACTTTAAAAAAATGTATGTATCTGGTCCTTTAGAACAGACATGTTCAAAGTACTGAGAATTTTCTGGTTTACAAACCAGACAGGGTCCCTCACCTCATGGACTTACCTCTGCAGTGAGCACCGACTACGTGCCAGGAATTATACAACCACCCCCAGAGTTAGCTACTAACCATCCCACGCCCGCAGATGGGGAAGTGGAAACACAGGTGAAACAACTTGGCCAGATCCCCAGAACAAAAAGCATATCCAGGGGTGGGAGGCCTGAGAATCTGGAGCAGAAGGCCAGCCTGGCCGAGGTTGCAGGAATTCAGACACACTGGGCAGAGCCTGGCTCAGCGTGCTGGCACAGGGCGCCTGGGAACATGGCTTAGCAGGCTGGACATTGTGACAGAAGTATCAGCGCTGGGTCTCAGACGTGGCAGAGGGGTCAGCAAACATTTTTCCAGTGAAAGCTCTTTCTTAACCTGTGGCTTAGAACTTGCCACTCTGTGTTCTCTGAAGCCCCTCTTCCTGTCTTTTCTGTCTGGTATCCCCTGTTCGTCCCTCAAAACCTGAAGCTGCTTCCACCTCCCTCGTGAAGCCACTCTATGTTCCATATTCTGTACTGATTCTAAGCTTGGTGCCAGTGTTCATTTTTGCACTAAGGATTTCCCTTTCTGCCTTACGTCGGAGGAAGGTGGCCAACTTAAATATGGCATCTGTTGAACTGTTGTAGGAATGAATGGATGGATGGATGGATGGATGAATCTGTCAAAAGAGAGGATAGAGGCATATATTTATTTCATAGTTGTACAATATAATGGGCAGCATAATTAGATCTTGTTACCTGTGAACTAACAAGTGGGGAATTCCCTCCCTTTATTTATCAGCAGTGCAAATATGCATGGATTCCAAGCCTAAGTTTTCTGAGCCACAGATAGATGGGAAATTGTGGGGTGAACCCTCATGCAGGGGCAGATGTGCTTTGATGGATTCTTTGAGTGCTCTGAACAAGATGGTTTAGACTTCTCATTTCTCAAATTTACAGCCTTCTAAGGACTGCTCTGGGCTTTCAGTAGAAGAGACTTGAACATTCCTTAGATATACTTTATTTCCTTTGATTCTGAGATGCCTTTGATTGCAACATGCGTTCTTGACATCATCACAGCGTTGGAGGAGAAAACAGAAGCTCTGCCACATTACATTTCATTGATGGGAAGACACACTGTGTTCCAGAAACAGTAAAATGTGAAAATAGGGCTGTCCACAAAATGGAAGGAATAATGTGATTCCAAAGAGTGTTGTCACGTTGGGCTGCCTGGGTGAGTTCATGCTGATTGCACCTACTCCAGGGAGTTAGGAGTGAGCTTGAATGGTAAGGCTGGTCTTGCTGGCTTGTCGTAGGTCTTTTTTTAGTTCTAGCACTAGGAGAAAAATCCATACAGCAGAGACCTCTCTCCCGAGGCTGCCCCTGCTTTGAAAGGTTGGTGGGATTTGAAGGAAAGAAGTCTTTTGGAGCCAGACAGATCCAGGTTCCACTTCCTAGCTGTGAAAACCCTAGCGAGATGCTCATTCTGTCTTAGCCTCAGTTTCCTTCTCTGTAGAATGGAACAATAATTATACCTGTCTCTTAGAGTTGTTTTGAAGATTAAAGAAGTTATTGCTTGTTTAGTGCCTGATACACATAGGAAGCATGCAATATACGCTAGTTGTACAATTATTTTTTCAATTAGTATTTAACCTATCAGAGCTGTTGTCTCCTCTGTAAGGTGGGAATCATAATAACAGCTCTGCTCTCACTATGAGGGGCTGGGTGAAGAGTTAGCGCAATCGAAGGTGGCAAAGTGCCTGGTGCCCACACAGGCTCTGCATGGTGCCTAGTGGGTACTTGGCAGTAGGGACTTCCTTCCAGGGGGGTGAACACCTTTCCATGCAAAACCCTTTCTATCCTGATTCCCTTTTCCTTGGGCAGGGTGGAGGCCAGGCCATGGTTGTAGCCTCCCTGACTGTCCCTGGGGCAGCGGCCCGTGGACAACAGGATGACCAGCTACAGGAACCATGTATATGGTGCTGGCCTTGCTCAGAAGCTGCCAAGTCGGGACCCTGGGCTGCTGACGTCCTTTCTAGTTGTGGGTTGTCACTGGTGGGGCACTCGTCCATCAGACATCTGCTGTGTGTTAGCACTTCTCTCGTCCTTGTATGACGGCCGCATCTGGGACTATTAGTTCTCTGGCGCTTCTAACCCGCCCCTTAGTGGCCGAGAGTAACCTCTCAGGCAGGAAGCCCCAGCGGTTGCTTGCAGTAGGATGCACTTGGACTTTAATGGACTTGTCAGCATCAAGGCAGTGTGCGGGGGGCACCATCATTGTCTGCTGCCGTCCGAATAGTCCAGAAGAAGACACAGACTCAACAGAAGTGAAGCTCACGGCCCAGAGTCACACAGCAACTGCGGGGAGAACCAGTGCTGGAACAGAAGTCTTCCCGCTCCAAACAGTGTCCTCTTTCCGGTGCTTGGGAAATTCCCCCCCCCCGCGCCGGGCTGCCTGACGCTCCTCCTGCGCGGGGAGCCCGGGGGCTCTCGCTCGCTGTGCGCTCGCTGACGGTAAACACGCGGTTGTTTGCAAGGACCTGGATCGTCCTATTAAAACAGTTGGTAGCACAACAAACCCTAGGTACCTGCAGGTTTCACACTTCACACTTGCACATTTTTTTAGGGGACCCCAAAGGAAACGTGTAATTTCCGAGGTGCCACCGACTGAGTTGATCCTGCTTCCGTGGGCTTGAGGAGCAGGCAGTGTGGCTAGTGGGTGAGCCTAGCTGGCCCCCTGGCACAGCAGCTCTCAGGGTTACTTGGTTGGTCTCTCCTCGGCTCACTGAGACTGTTTGGCTGGCACTCACTTATTTAAGATTCACACAATTCTCAGGATGCAGCTTTTTAAGATGCTGAGGATTTATTATTCACCTTCAGTACGTAGGTTCATATGGCACCTGGCACTTTTTCTCGTTATCCGTGAGGTTATTTGGTTAAGGTCTGATTCTCTTAAACACGGGCTCTAAGCAGAGACCAGGTCCATTTTGCTAACCATTATTATATCCTTGACATTTAGCTTAAGAAACATTTTTTCAATAAATGAATGAATGAATGGATGCATTTTTCCAACAGATGGTTCTCATTTATGGGAAGCTGTAGCCAATGGGACATAGCATGCAGTAGGCACTTACTAGATGTTTGTGAGGCAGGTCCAATAATGTGTTCACACCCAGATGACATCACTTATGAGAGTTCATTCTGTCGTTTCTGTACCTGTCCCCCTACCCCCCAAAGACTACGGTCTCAAGCTACCCCGCTTTGCCTCTGCACTGTGACCCAGTGTGCAGTCCACTCAGGAAACAGGATGTCAGACATGGTTACAGTCATCATGAATTTATAATCCAGCCAGACAGTGGTTCTGGTCTTTTGGATCGTGGGTCCTTTGCTCTGACCTCCTTGGAGAGGAGAGACCCAAACCATCTTTGACTGTTATTTTATCCAGCGAGTGAGGCAGGGGATGGATGGTCCAGGCAGAAGTTCAGCAGTGACGTCATTGTTAGGTAGACCACCTCAATCGTCCTTGGCTTTCTTGGGGCGGGCTTCTGCAGAGTCCTGTCTGCTTCCTTCTGTAGCATACCGTGATTATTACCCTGGGCAGATGGAGGCAGTAGGAACAGCCCAGCCCAAGCACTTGCTGGCGGGTGGGCGGGGGGACACGGCGAGAGTCCAGACTTACCTGGTCAAAGGCCACAGGGGAATAACTTGGGGCTTCTCGGGGCAGGTAGGGAGGCAGGGCTTGTTGCTTGCTGGTGGATATAGAAACTGAGAGACCTAGTGATTGGTACGAAATCCCCGTGACCAACTCAGGTGGACTCTGTGTTTGCCATTCAAGAATTGCCGCAGGAGAGGAGGTTTGACTTACCTATTTGAAACAATCAGAAGATAATATATCAACAGAGGAATGGATAAAGAAGAGGTGGTACATATAAACCATGGAATATTATTCAGCCATAAAAAAAGAACAAAATAGGGACTTCCCTGGTGGTGCAGTGGTTAAGAATCTGACTGCCAGTGCAGGGGACAAGGGTTCGATCCCTGGTCTGGGAAGATCCCACAAGCTGTGGAGCAGCTAAGCCCGTGGGCCACAACTACGGAAGCCCGTGCGCCTAGAGCCCATGCTCCGCAACAAGAGAAGCCACCACAGTGAGAAGCCCGTGCACTGCAACGAACAGCAGCCCCCACTCGCCGCAACTAGAGAAAGACCACGCGCAGCAACAAAGACCCAGCGCAGCCAAAAATAAATAAATAAATAAATTTTTAAAAAGAACAAACTAATGCCATTTGCAGCAACATGGATGGACCTAGAGATTGTCATACTGAGTGAAGTAAGTCAGAAAGAGAAAGACAAATATCATATGATGTCACTTATATGTGGAATCTAAAAAAAGGGTACAAATGAACTTATCTACAAAATAGAAATAGAGTCACAGATGTAGGAAACAAACTTACGGTTACCGGGAGTAAGGTGGGAGGGAGGGACAAGTTGGGAGATTGGGATTGACATATACACACTACTGTATATGAAATAGACAACTAATAAGGACCTACTGTATAGCACAGGGAACTCTACTCAATACTCTGTAATGGCCTATATGGGAAAAGAATCTAAAAAAGAGTGGATATATGTATAACTGATTCACTTTGCTGTACACCTGAAACTAACACAACATTGTAAATCAACTATACTCCAATAAAAATTAAAAATAAAAAAAAGAAAATAATACAAAGTGAGATGTCTTCAGTCAGAATTCATACTGCCTTTACCTCGCAGCGCATAGTAAGTAAAGCTCTGCGCTTTGAAGCCAAGCTGTCCCAAGTTTGAATCCAGAATCTGCCTCCACCAAGTAGCCGTGTGACCAAATGGTACATCATTTTTGTGGGCCTCGGTTTTCTTATCTGTAAAATGCAGACAATCACAATTCCTTGCAGGGTTGTGGTGAGGATTGAATGCGATAATGAATGTATTATATGTAAGATGAGTCTGGTACCTAGAAAGTGATCAATAGGGGGCACTATTATTATTATTGTTGTCATTGTTATTTGTGCTGTACGAGTTCAGAAATGGACAGATTGTTGGGCTGGGAAAGTTGGAGAAAGCCTTTTTTAAAAACAAATTTTTTTTGTTGGAATATAGTTGATTTACAATGTTATGTTAGCTTCGGGTGTACAGCATAGTGAATCAGTTATACATATACATCTATCCACTCTTTTTAAGATTCTTTTCCCATATAACCATTGCAGAGTACTGAGTAGAGTTCCCTGTGCTATACAGTAGGTCATTATTAGTTACCTATTTTGTATATAGTAGGGTGTATATATCAATCCCAATTTATCCCTCCCCCGCCCTTACCCCTTGGAAACCATAAGTTTGTTTTTTACATCTGTGACTCTATTTCTATTTTGTAGGTAAGTTCATTTGTACCCTTTTTTAAGATTTTGCATATAAGCGATATAGTATGATATTTGTCTTCCTCTGTCTGACTTACTTCCCTCAGCATGACAGTCTCTAGGTCCATTCATGTTGCTGCAAATTGCATTATTTCATTTTTTCTTTTTTATGGCTGAGTAATATTCCATTGTATATGTACCACATCTTCTTTATCCATTCCTCTGTTGATGGACACTTAGGTCGCTTCCATGTCCTGGCTATTGTAAATAGTGCTGCAATGAACATTGGGTGCATGTATCTTTTTGAATTATGGTTTTCTCCGGATATATGCCCAGGAGTGGGATTGCTAGGTCAGATAGTAGCTCTTTTTTTAGTTTTTTAAGGGACCTCCATACTGTTCTCCATAGTGGTTGTACCAATTTACATTCCCACCAACAGTGTAAGAGGGTTCCCTTTTCTGGAGAAAGCTTCTTGAGAGAGAAGGCACTTCGAGTGGGGCTAGACAAGCTAAGCTACTAGTAGACAAGAGGAAGATTTGCCGAAATAGGTATTCAGGCTTTTTTCTTTAGGTCTCTGGTTTTCTAACTACAGCTTCTACAGAACAGGAAAGAATCACATCAGTAAATAAGAAAGTGTTTGCTGTGATGTTATGGGAACAAAGAAAACTGTCCTAGCTGTAGCCAGCTGCTGGTGACTCAAGAGTTCATAACATCCTCTATAAAAGGATACGAATCCCAGCATCCGTGAAGTCACTTCTGTTGAGTAAGACTCAATACCTGTTTGGTGACTGGCCATAGAGAAGGGCTGATGTACTAAATGATTTATGTCCCTGTGGCACACAGGAATTGCTTTCTGGAATGACATACCGTAAGTCACAGAATAGAATTTCAATGGAAAAAGCAGAAGCATGGGTGGATAAAAATTGCGATGCCTGATGATAATGAGTTCTGGTTCCACTCTAGCAGGTACTTGTTTAAATCTTCCATCACTGGTGGCAGGGGGAAATGAGAGGTTATAGAGGAGAGCAAGGGGGTTGGTAGCACACGTTCACTCCTCTGATGTGTATTTGTTGAACATCTAGTTATAGATGATGTGTGTTCCCTGCCCGTCTCTTTGAGCCCACCCTGGAAGGCACTGCAGGTGGTGCCTGTTCCCGGGGAGGGCTTCCTGCATCTCTGTCTGAGGCCAGACCCTGGCTGTGCGTGGCCAGTGAGGCGTGGGAGTGGGTGCATAAATGCCCCAGCTTCCTTACCCCAGGGTGGCAATTCTAAGGTGTGTTTCCGTCTCTCAGAGGGTCCCCCCTGGGGAGGTGCCTAAGTGGTAACTGCATGACCTCATGACAAGTTCCCTAACCTCTGAGTTTCAGATTCTTGTAGGATGGTTGTGTGGATTAAACAAGACGATAGTGTTACTACCACCACTACTAGTTACTGTTTTGGTCAGTGCTTGAACTACATTAACTAATTCTTCGTGACTGTATGAGGTAGGTACTCTCATTATCCCAATTTTAAAGATGACGAAACTGAAGTATGAAAGGATAAATAACTCACCAAAGAGCCATAATCTGAGTTCTAACCCAGATGCATTTGTTCTAAGGAGACAACTTTTAAATAGAAGCCAAACTGTTAGAGTACAAGGTCTAGCAAGGAAGCTGCTATTATTATTATTAGCAAGTGCCCGGCATATAGTTGGCGCTCCTTTTATTTGTGCAGTTAAAAAAATAGTGAATGTCAATTAAAAAAGAAAAGAAAGGAAAAAAAAAGTGAGCACCAGGCCTTGAATGGAGGCAGAATTCTAGATCAATAAATATTTGTGATTAAATGAAAAAAAAACCAAAGAAACGGGAATTCCTTGGCGGTCCAGTGGTTAGGACTCAGCGCTTTCACTGCCGTGGCCTCAGGTTCAGTTCCTGGTCGGGGAACTAAGATCCCATAAGCTGTGAGGTGCTGCCAAAAAAAAAAAAAAAAAAAAAAATGGAATGAATGAATGTTAGTTCCTCGAGATTATAAACGTTTTTTGTTCTTGGCTCTGTCTTCCCTGCATATGATAAGTCCAAGACAAATATTCCTTGAATGAATGATTGAATGAATAAATGCAAAGTGGAATTTTTTTTTTAAAGTTACTGGTAGTTCCCTGGTTCTAAGAAAATCATGTTAATTGAAATGCATTATTTATTTGACTTTTACAAGAACCGGTTCCAGAAAGGAAATAGCTTTAAAATCCTAACAGTATTTATCTGTAGGGGATGGGATACTAAAATATTTTATATTCATGCCTTACGATTTTTCGTGATGGACCTGGATTACTTTCATAACTGGAAAGAAAGAATCTCTGTTTGAAAAACAAAAATCAGTTTCAAAGCATAAACGGTTTCAAAGCGGTGTGGGTGCAGCACTGACATATACGTAGGTGCTATCCTAATTCGCGTGAGTTCAGAGTCGAGGAAGCAGGGTGTGAACTGACTTTGGTGTCACACGTCACACAGCAGTTTCACACACCGTCTCTCTGGGGGTTCACGCCAGTCTAGTGACGTAGGTCAGGCTAAGATAGTGATCTCATTTCACAAACAAGGGACCCAGCAGCCGAAAAGGCTCACCAACCAGGATACTCTGTCCCTGCAGCCCCTCGTGAAGACCCATTAAAGGAAGTGGGACAAGGATGGAGGTGGATTGGGGTACCAGGGACTCATGTGATAGCTGTCTCTGAGCATCTTCGAGTTATTTTAAGGAGAGGAAGCCTGGCTTAGACTTTCTGAGTCAGACGGCCTGGGTCGGAATCCCAGGTCTGCCACACGCTGTCCTGGACACACTATTTCATATCTCTGAGCATCGATGTTCTCATCTGTAGAGATGGCCCAGTGTCTTCTTGTGAGGGTCAAATTGGCACCAAGTAGGTGTGTTTTCTGCAGGAGGTGGCTTTGCCGATTGTCATCACATCTGTTCTGTGTGCGAGGCTTTTGTTTTCCCCAGTCGTGTTGGTACTCATTGGTGTCCATAAATCAGCGTTCCCATGTGTATTCGTCAGGTTTTGCCAAGTAGCAGAAACCTCAGAATTGCAGTGGCCTGCTTGATGGCAGGTGTTTATTTTCATGCTCATGGGTCGTGGCTCAGTTGTGGTTTGGCTGATCTAGGTTGGGCTTGGCTGGCTCAGGCTGAACTTCAGGTTTGGTTCAAATCTGCCCCACGTGTCTTTATTGCGGGGTCCAGGCTGAAAGGCAGCAGCTGAAAGGGGCTAGGGAGACATACTCCTCTCATGACACATCACAGGAGGGAAAGACTTGGGACCAGCATAGTGTCATTTCCCTCCGAATTCCATTGTAAACAAGTCAGTGGTCCAGTCCAGAATCCAATGCTGCATGGAAAAAACTACCACCCGCTAGAGTAGGAAGGACTACAAAGACACGTGACCAAGGGCAGGGATGTATAATTCAGATTCAGGTTGGCAGTGAAGAACAGGAGCAGCGATCCAGTCTATACACTGTCTTAGCTTGTGTGCTTGGGTGAAGCAAGGGAGGCAAAGGAAAGGCAAGGTGAGGCGTGGGCTGGGAGAGGCATTGCTTATTTCTGCCAGTAATGGAATCTTGTTTTTCATGTACATATAGTGTGTTAAGTTGGGATCAGGAGGTGAATGTTACGGGAAAGTCATGGTCTGTGATTCTGGAGGCGAGCATATGTTTTTGCTTATGCTGGTACCACCCTGTTTTGATTATTCCAGCTTTGTAGTAGGTTTTGAAATTGGGAACTGTGAGTCCTCCACATCATTTTGGCTGAGTTCATTGCATTTCCGTATCAATTTTAGGATAAGACTGTCAATTCCCCGTCTAACTTAAACGTGTGATTCAAAGTTCGGGAAGATTCAGTCCGTCACTGTCGGCATCTAAGGTTGAAGAAGGTGGTTTGATCATTTATCCAACAAATGTTTGTTAATATTGTGCTGGACACCACTGTGTGGTTGGTGCTGGGGATATGAGAAAATCCAGACACAGTCTTTGTGTCACATGGCTGATTATCAAATCAGATCAACATATGTCTATCAGTCTTCCCATGAATGAATGCATAGTTAAAAACAGATAAATTCTGTAATCTAATCTAGAGAGTAGGAAGAGTTTCCCTGGGGAAGTAAGATTTAAAGAAGTATAGGAGTTAACTAGCCAAAGTGAGAGAGGAAGCCTTACAAGCAGCGGGAACAGCATGGGCAAAGGACCTGAGGTAGAAGGACCGTGGAAAGTTGCAGGATCTGAGAGAAGGTCATGTGGTTGCAACAGTGAGCTGGGGTGGACAAGATGAGGTCAGAGAGGAGGGGGGCAAGAGTCAGACTGTTCAATCATCTTTATCTGGAAGCACTGAGAAACCATTAAAGAATGTTAAGCTAGAGGTGGAGGGATGACACAGATTTGAGCTTTAAAATTTTTATTCTGCATATTAACCAGTCGTATTTGGATCTGGATTTTTTAAAACAAAAGAACTTAAAAAGCATTTTTAACATTTATGAGGCTATTAGAAATTTGAACATTGGATATTTGGTGATATCAAGGAATTATCATCATTTTAGGTGTGGTAATGGTGTTGCTGTTATATTTTTGTAAAAGACCTTATGTAGCGATACGTGGCTGCACTCTTTTTTTTAATAAATTTATTTTATATATTTTATTTTTGGCTGCGTTGGGTCTTCGTGGCTGCGCGCGGGCTTTCTCGAGTTGCGGTGCGCGGGAGCTACTCTTTGTCGCGGTGCGCGGGCTTCTCACTGCGGTGGCTTCTCTTGTTGCGGAGCGCGGGCTCTAGGCGCGCGGGCTTCAGTAGTTGTGGCTCGCGGCCTCTAGAGCGCAGGCTCGGTAGTTGTGGCCCGCGGGCTTAGTTGCTCCGTGGCATGTGGGATCTTCCCGGGCCAGGGCGCGAACCCGTGTCCCCTGCATCGGCAGGTGGATTCTTAACCACTGCGCCACCAGGGAGGCCCCTGTGCCGTGCTATTAATGACTGAAATAAGATGTCTGGAACTTGCTTCTAAAAACTAACACGGGGAGGGGAGGGATTAGGCAGTGGATGGGGTAGAGGACTGATTATGAGTTGATGGTGATTGGGGCTGGGCAGTGGGAATCTCTGTGTTTGTGTCTGTGCAGAATTCTGCATAAAACATAAAGAAAGAAAAAGATTGTTCTGGCTTCCGTGTAGGGGAGCAGATTTCAGAGGGAGAAGTGGTGATGAGGGGAGACCAATTAGGTGATAACTGTAGTAGCCCAGGTGAGAACGATGGAGGCTTGATCCAGGGCTGTGTCAGTGGAGATGGAGAGAGAGAGACAGGTTGAGAGATATTTAGGTTCGAGACATGTGACTTAGGGATGTGGAGATGGTGTGTCAAGTGTGTCCCTAGGTTTCTGGCCGCAGATGGAGGTACCACTCTGAACTTGGGGAAGGACCCAGCGGGTCCCTTGTCTTCTCTTGTTTCACACCCCCACTTCTGTTTCCCCCCCCATCCAAAGATATTGAAGCTGTTCCCTTATGTAAAACCTTTAATCCCAGACTTCCTGTGCTCTGTGCACTCAGCAATTAATTAAGCTTTGGTATGCATGAGTTAATTAAAATCCTCTCTCTGTTTCAGAGGGGCTGTCCTGAAGACAGGACATATATATATGTCCTCATATATATCTACCTTCTTCCTGGGGCTGATTGCCTTGGCTGGGGGAACTCCTCTGCTTCCCCATGGGCACACAGCTGTGGCTGTCTGTCTGTCCTACCTGTCAGCACAATTTAATTGCATGTTTAGGAGCTCAGGTCTAGAGATGTTAATGACTTGTAAATTGCTCTCCAACACAGAGCTAGAAATAGAAAGGCAAGAAGGATTCCCGAGCACTTGCACAGATTTACTGACGGAGATGTCAGCCCCAAAGTGGATTGCCGAAATAGTGGTTTCCCTTCCCATTCCTGGACAGCCACCGTGGTGTAAGAACATTCCTAGCAAGGGTGCTGGCTTCCACATGAAATCACATGTTGGTCTGAGACAATGTCTTCTGCCCAGTCCTGCTGGATGACTCTTGTCACCTTTTTTCCTACCTCCCCATCCAGGTAATTTTCTGATGTGACGGCTGAGACATGAGATCTTCAGCCTCCAGGCTCTCCAGTTTTTCATCAAGAGATTCACTATGGAATCGGTGAGTGGTCTTAGCCCATCCTGTCCAGAGAGCCCAGCCTGGGAAATGTGGAGGGAGTCTTTTGGGGAGGTTGAAATGCAAAAGTTGATCAGACTCAAGCACTAGAATCTGACAGAGACACCATGGGTGTGGATATTAGAGGTGAACAGATCTTTGGCATTTGTAGAGCTGCAGAGTTTTTGAAGTGTTTCCTGTCACATTATCTATCACCTGTGTGCAGAGGGAAAGGTGGTGGGGTGGTGGTAAGAGAATGAAGTAAGGAATGATAACAAAAACAACACTGCCAACAAGAATAGATGCTGTTTTAGCTGAGTGACTCTTTAAAGACATTACTTCATTCAGTCTGCCCAACAATCCTACCAGGAAGGGCGTACCACATTCATTTTACAGATAGAGAACTTGCCCGGCTGGATTTGAAACCAATTTTTCCTGATTCCAGGTCTCCTGCCTTTTTCCTCTTGCAGTGTTGCTTCTTGGTAGAGGTGTGATTTGTCCCATTTTGCAGCTGGGAATACTGGGTCCTGGCATAGGCGCACATGATAGAGTCTAAGGAATCTGACCTCAGTGGGTGGAGCTTTGTGTTAGTGGATGATAAAAAACTGGACTGGAAGTGCCATGAAAACTAGGCAGAGAAAACTCCAAGAGTCCAAGGATCTTAAAGTTGCCAGGGTGACTTGACACAGGGTCCACCTGCTATGACTGGCGTTTCCCAGAAGTCAGCTTAGTGGTGGAAAGATTGTGGGTGCTGGAGGGGTGGTTGAATTCTTGCTCTGCCAGCAACTTTCTGTGTGACCTCAGGCAAGTCATTAACCTTCTCTGTTCTGTTTTCTTATCTATGGAATTGGAGTAATAATAGTTATGTTTCAGGTTTTCGTGCAGATTAGAAAAAAAAGTGTACAATAAAGTGTCTTGCATAAAGTAGGGACATAAAACATTATGATTATTCCAGTTTTTAAAATGAAAGTAATTTTTAGGATAATTAGATAAGGAAGAGTATCCTGAATGGGTAGGAGAGGTGAGAGGCTAGAGGCAGGGAGGCCAACCTGAGAGGCTTTGATGTGACCCAGACATGAGTTGATAGGTGACTGTTACCATCTTCCAGGATAAATGAGACTCTGCCTGCCTATCTTCATAGTTTGATGATTACAGGGTTACCCAAGTCATGTTTTATTTTGTTTTGTTTTATAAATCAAGAATCCAACACGAAAGTGACATTAGTTTTGCAGATATCTTTTTAGGTGATATTGTTACTAAACCAAACTTGGGTCTGCTCACCTGACAGGCAGCAAGGTCAATCTACTGACACCAGGTTGTAGTGAAGGAAAGTACAGCATTTATTACAGGGTGCCAAGCAAGAAGAACAGGCAACTCATGCGCAAGAGATCTGAATTCTCCAGTGGTTTTCAGGGAAGGGTTTTTAAAGACAGTGTGAGGGAGAGGGTCACAGGGTGAGTGATCAGCTTGTGCACAATTCTCTGATTGGTTGTGGTGAGGTAACAGGGTGATGTTTCAGGAATCTCAAATCACCAACCTTTTGGTTCCCACCAGTCTGGGGTCTGTGTGTTGGTGATCAGCATGCAGTTAACTTCCTCCACATGGTGGGGGTTTTAGAATCTGCAAAACAGCTCAAGGATATGACTCAAGGTATTACCTATAGCCCCAAGAAGGAACTAAAGGTCCTTGATGTTGTTTTATGTCTAAATTGTTATTATTTTGTCTTGCTTCACTGCTTTCTTTTTGCATTTTCTCACTTCTCTGGTTAAATTCGCTCTTTGGAACTTGGGGAAGGCCTAGGGGGCTAAAGCTTTTCTAGAAACAAGAGGTGGGGAACATGGGGGTGGGGATGTCTGTCCCTGGGAAGGTCCTTCAGGGTCCTCCTCAGTTTCAATATTAATTACAATTGCAACAGCAGTGCATTATTTAGGATTAGGTTTTGCTATGAATGATGTAAAATCTAAAAGAACATTGGCTTAAACAGAAGATAGAAGTATATTTCTCTCTTACCTAAAGGTTCTAACCCAGGGTGGTACAGGGCTGCTGCAGCAACTGTGAGAGACCCAGACTTTTCCTCTCTTGTTTTTCTGCCATGTGGACCTCCTTTCCCCCAGGGTCACCTCATGGTCCATTCTAGCTGCTTCTGCGCCAGCCATCACATCTACCAGCAGGAAGAAGGGAAGAAGAAAGGCAGGTCCCTTCTTTTAAGGGTATCTGCTTCTGGGTGTCACACTTGCTGCTTCTGCTTACGTTCTGTTGGCCAGAATTTAGTCCTCTGCCTACATTTAACTGCAAGGAAGGCTGGGAAATGTGATCTTTCTTCTGTAAGACCACTTGCTTACCAAAATTGAGGATTATTGTGATTGAAAAAGAAGAGAACACACACACGAAAAAGAAGAGAACTCACACACAAAAAAGAAGAGAACAGATATTGGAGGACACATCTTTCTTTGCCATGCAAATAGTTATTGAAAGGTTGCTATTAAGAGGATAGGCTCAGTGGCCAGACTGCTGGTACTGTATTAGAATCCTGAATTCAGGACTCTATAGCTACATGACCTTGGGAAATCTACTTAACTTCTGTGCCTCAGTTTCTTTATCTGTAAAATCCTATTTTATACATTCTCGTAAGGATTGCTTTGAACATTAGATGAGTTAAGGTAAAGCACTTGGACCAGTACCTGGAACGTCATAAGTGCTATGTAAGTGTTAGCTATTACTATAACTACTGCCTCTACTATTAGTAATACTACTTCTATTACCACTATTACTACTTCCCTTGTTACCATTACTGCTGCTTCTACTATTACAGCTACTGCTTCTACTGTCGCTTTCGTGCTTCTCCTTCTCTGTTACTTCTGCTGCTGCTGGTGCTGTCACTACTACTACTTCTATTACTAACACGATTACTACTCTCTGACTGTTGTTGCCAGGTACCACATATACATGTATAAAATTTTATACTCATAACATGATAAGTATTATTTTCCCAATATGAAGATAAGAGTCAGAGAGCATAGTAACTTGCCAGATGGCATGCAGCTGGCAGGGTAGTGGTTTACCTTTGGGTGGGTCAGGGCATAGTGACCAGAAGGGAGCATGAAGCAGCTTCTGAGGTTCTGCAAATGTTCTGGGTGCTGGTTGCATGGGTGTCAAAATTCCTTGAATGGTACATTTATGAACAGGCAATTTTATGTGTTTATATTATATTTCAATTAAAACATATCATGGAGCAGGTAGGTGTTAGAACATGAGTGAAACTATGCCTGATTCTAAAGCCTGCACTCTCTTAACTCTAACGTAAGGCCCAACACCTTTATCTCTTTTCACTTATTTGTTTGTTTGTTGGCTCTTTCATAACATGTATCGATCAAGTGCTTATTCCTTATGTGCCAAGAACTGGGCCAGGTTGCTTGGGATACAAAGGTACAAGCAGCACACACAGCCCTGTCCTCATGGGGCTTTCTGTCTAGAGGAAAAGGAAAGGTAAATATCATACAGATTGCCAGCTACTGGGTTAGGCTCAGCGTGGGATGCCCTGGGGCCACAGGAGGGACACATAAACTGATCCAGCCACGCAGGTCTGATACAATAATGTCCATCTCACTGATTCCCGTCTCAACCAACTCCTCTCATAGGGCGGAAGGTCCCCACATCTGTGGGTAAGCTGACCACATCAGGGCTACATCAAAACACATAAAGCAGTTCTTTGCCTTCCCTGCTAACAGGCCCTGAGAAAGGGTCAGCTTTTCTTTTCCTTGTTTGTCACTGTGACAGTTGTGACCTCCACCTTGTGTCCCGTGGAGCAGACAAGTGCTGAGCTTTGGAGTTCAGTAGACAAGAGAGAAAACACACGGGAGCAGAGGCTTTCTAAATGTATTGGGACATGAGTCCAGGGACCTCTTACTTTGTTCGTTTATGTATTATGTATCTTCGTTCATAATAAAAATGAATGAATGAATGAAGGAAGGAATAAAATCATACCCCACAACAGTGCAGTTGCCATCCCTGGAAAAGTTCAAGTCCAGAGGAATAAAGAACAAGATGTTCCCTTTTTTCACCTCAAATACCACCAGGATGGCAGGGGCAGCCAATGGCAGTGCAGTTGAATTCTGAGCCAGCAGTGGAAATCACTTGCCCTTATTTTCAGGGGTTTTCTCTATCCGTAGAAATGAACTGACCATAACTTTAGACCCTCCTAAGCCAAGCCCAGGAGAAACCTCTTTGACTCCCATCCCTGCCTTTGCCTTTGCAAAGGTCACTGCAGACTCTCTGTCCTTCTTATGCTGTGGGCTGTCAGCCCAAATTGAATTTCCCTGAGCCCAGCTGATGTCCCTTTTTGGCCGCAGGGCAGGTGTCAGAGGCTGAATGCAGCACAGGGACAGGAAATGTGTCCCCCGAGCTGAATACAGAAACGTTGACCTCTGAACTCGGAGCTGCATTTCTGACATTGTTGGAAGGGTTGGAAAGCCTTATGATTTCTGGATGTGAAAGAAAAGGAAATGTGTTTTAGAAAAACAATGTTCAAGTTCAAGTTTATGTAAAAGAAAAAGAAATGTGTTTTAGAACAATATTCAATTGTTTAGAACAACAGTATTCAAGGGGGGAGGTGAATTATATTCAAAGGGCTGTGAAAGCCCTTTCAATGTAATTGAGGCTGTTTGAAACTCAACTGGCTTATTCCATGGCCTCAGTTAGATGCATAAAGGAAAGAAATTACCTACCTAGACTGAGAATTAGGAAATTATAATCCTGGTCTTATTTCCTCCCCTCCCACCTTCCCTTCATTTTTTTCCTTCCCTCCTTCCAAATTTACTAAGAAGCTGCTGTGTGCCACACCCTATGCTGAGTCCTGAGGAAATAGATGAATAGGACTCATTGCAAAGCCTTCCTGAGCTTATCATTTATTCATTTAAAAACATTTATTCATTCTACAAACATTTATTGAGCGCCTGATTTGCTCGGGTCTGTTAGTAGAGGTAAAAGACATAGTTCCTTCTCCTCCTGAGTTTGTACTTTATTAATTTTTTCACTTGCTCACTCAGCAAACACTCTGTGAGCATCTGCTGTGAGCCAGGGACTGCGCCAGTGGCTGGCATTCCAAGATGAGCAAAATATAGCTTCTGTCTTGATGGAGCTAAAAGACCATGCAACATTGTATTCATCTCCTAGGGCTGCCGTAACAGAGTACCACAAACCTGGTGGCTCAAAACAGTAGAAATGTATTGTCTCACGATTCTGGAGGCTGGAAGTCCAAACCCAAGGTGTCGGCAGGGTACTGAAGCCTGTCGGGGAAAATCCTTCCTTGCCTCTTCCTAGCTTCTGGGGTTTGCTGGCAATCTTTGATGTTTGTTGCCTAGCAGCTGCGTTGCTTCGGCCTCTGCCTGTGTTGTCCCATGTCATTCTCCCTCTGTGTCTCTCTTCCTCTCTCTTACAAGGACACCAGTCTTTTTGGAATAAGGGCCCACCCTACTCCAGTATGATCTCATCTTTAATTTACATCTTAATGACATCTACAAAGGTCCTCTTTCCAAATAAACTCACCATTCATGGGTACACTGGACTAGGACATCAAGATTTTGGGGGGGGACACACAATTCAACCCATAACAAATATATATAACCATGTAAAGCACCTACAAGGGCACTGGGTGTGGGTGGATCCTGGGTAAGGATAATTGACCTCCTTCTTCCACTTTCTCTCTGCATCTAAGGGGTCTAGGCCTTTAGGGCAGGAAACCTGTGTTGCTCCGAGTGAGTGTTTTGGGATTTTTTTGCCTGGGAGGTGAGACATTGTGCACTTACGTGGAGAGTCTTGTGTGGTGCAAGTTGATGGGCAGGGTTCATTCCCACTACTGTTAGTTTTTGTTTCATGGGGTGGCCGTTGAGTCTGGGCGAACACCTGCCTTGATCAGGAGGCCCAGACTGGTGGTTAGAGCTGTGGGTTCCTATCCTGGCTCTGCTGGTCCTCTGAGCCGGGGTCCACTTCTTCCCCGTTCTCTGCCTCAGGCGTCTCACTGTACGTCCCCCAGGGGTCTTGTGTGGGCCAGGTGGGATCAGATCTATAAAGCGTTCGCGAGAGCTCCCGGCCCTCGGTAAGTGTTCGGTGTGAGTTGGTGGCGGTTAGGCCAGGGCATGTAAAACGTCCCCGGGAGAGGGGCTTACCCAGCTCATTCAGCACAGTCCCCTCAATAAAGACTTTTGTTCAATGTTTGATGCCATTCACCATCAGAACATTTTTTCCATAATCTTTCCTACGGACAGTTTTCTGAAATAGAGAAAACACCCTTAAGCACAAAGACATCCACTGCAGCATTGTTTAAAATGGTAAACAGTGGCAAACAAGACAAAAAGCTGCCTTACGATGAAGAATGAGTTAACAAATTAGGGCAAAATGATTAAAAAAAATAGGGTAAAACAATGAAAAACAATGATGTAGCCATTAATAAGAAAATTATGGTCACTTTTTAAAGGTTATGAGAATGCTCATGATATAAATGTCATGTAAAAAAAAAATGAAAGTTTTGGACTTCCCTGGTGGCGCAGTGGTTGAGAATCTGCCTGCCAATGCAGGGGACACGGGTTCGAGCCCTGGTCCGGGAAGATTCCACATGCCGCGGAGCGGCTGGGCCCGTGCGCCACAGCTACTGAGCCTGCGAGCCACAACTACTGAGACTCGCGTGCCTAGAGCCCGTGCTCTGCAACAAAACACCACAGTGAGAGGCCCGTGCACTGCAATGAAGAGTAGCCCCTGCTCTTGCAACTAGAGAACACCCGTGAGCAGCGACAAAGACCCAATGCAGCCAAAAATAAATAATTAAATAAATAAATATTTTTTAAAAAGAAAGTTTTATTTTTGAGGAAGTGACTGCATTTCCCTGTGCCTCAGTTTCCTCGTCTGTAAAATGGAGACAATAACAGTACCTTCTTTAGAAATAGGATCGAGAATTAAATGAGATGATACCTGGGAAGCACGTGATCAACACCTGGCACATATGAGGTGCTCACTAAATGCTAATTGTTGTTATTATTTATCATTTTGTCTAAATTATGTACAAAATAGTCATAGAAAAATATTTAGAATAAGCAACACAGATGAAACACACATTTTCTGTTTTGAATGTCTTATTCAAAGGACTTCATTCTGTGAGTCACTCAGCAAACATTGAGCCTCTCTGTCAAGCACTGTTAGCCCGCAGAGCAGGAGGTTTCAGTGTAGGAGAGGGCGTCAGAATCCCCTTTGAGGGCTTTTAAAAAAACACAAGATGCCTGGAAATGCTGATTTAACTGATGTGTGGTGGGTCCGAGGCATCCGCTGTCTTAAAAAAAAAATTCCACAAGTGACTTAGATTCTCAGGGTAGATGTAAGGCACAGTCATTCCCCTGAAGAAGCTTGCAAACCAGATGAGAAGATGGGAACCGCAGCGTAACATAAGGAGAATGTAAGTGCTCTAGACTGGGGCTCTTGACTCTGGGTCTCATGCGGAACTCTGTAATATTAAAGATCCCCTTGGCTCCATCCCCAGGTGAATGGAATCAGACTCTCCAGGAGGTTCCTTTTGTATTTTTTGGCTGCGCCACGGGGCATGCAGGATGCAGGACCAGGGATCAAACCTTGCCCCCTGCATTGGAAGGGTGGAGTCTTAACCGCTGGACCACCAGGGAAGTCCCCCTCCAGGGGGTTCTGATGACCAGGTAGATGGAGTGTATGCAGCTCCCTCCTCCTGTCCCCGGCCCCTTCCTACCCAAGATGCAACAGCATAGACTGAGAACCACAGTTTTCCCAAAGCCATTTTCTCAGAGCCACGAGGCTGATATATTTCCTCTGGTTGGTACCAGTGAATGCTTTTTAGAAAATTATTTGTTTATGTATTTTAAAATTAAAACATTTTAAAATGTTTTAATTGTGCTAAAATATACATAAGCATAAAGTGTACTACCTTGATGATTATGAAGTGTAAGTTCTTTGGTATTAAGTATGTTCCCATTGTGCGATCACCACCACCGTCCATCTCCAGAGCTCTTTTCGTCTTGCAAAACTAAAACTCTGTACCCACTAAATAGCAGCCCCCCCTTTTCCTCCCTTCCTCCAGCCCCTGGCGACCACCGTTCTACTTGCTGTTTATATGAATTTGACTACTCTAGGTATCTCACATAAGTGACTCATACAGTATTTGTCATTTTGTGACTAGCTTCTTTCACTCAGCATAATATCCTCAGGATTCATCCATGTTGCAGCATGTGTCAGAATTTCCTTGCTTTTTAAGGCCGGATAATATTCCATTGTATGTATATATACCACATTTTGCTTATCCATTCATCCGTTGATGGATACTTAGGTTGCTGCCATCTGTTGACTATTATGAACAATGCTGCTATGAACATGGGTGTACAGATATGTCAAGACCCTGCTTGGTGTCTTTTGGGTGATGGAAGTCTACCCAGAGGTGCAATTGCTGGATCATAATGGTAATTCTATATTTAATTTTTTGAGGAACCGCCATACTGTTTCCCACAGCGACTGTACCATTTTACATTCCTATCAACAGTGCACAAGGGTTTCTATTTCTTCACATCTTTGCCAACACTTGTGATTTTCTATTTTTGTAATAGTGACCATCCTAATGGATGTGCTAGTGAAGGCTTTTAGCTGGGACACATCACTGTCAGCTTCATATTTCATTTATGTTGTGTGGGCCAATTAAGCAATTCCCAAGCATTTATTTAAGCTCTAGGCACTGAGAATAACGGACCTAAATAATACATGCATGGTTCCGGCCTTCAAGCTCCAAGAGTGGGTCAGGGGAAATAGATATATGACAAGTAATTTTTGTCCAATAAGATACATCTTTAGGGAGCATATTATACGTGGAATACAGTTTAAAATGGTAGGAGATGTTGACTGAGTTTAGTGCCTCAGTGCCAACACACAAGATAACGTCATTTGAGCAGACCTAGAGGCCTAAGTTTGGGCTGTCCAATAGAACTTTCAGGATTGCCCAGCAGAGCTTTCTGGAATGGTGGACATGCTCTGTCTGGTGTCTGCTAGCTACATGTGGCTGTTGAGCACTTACAGTGTGCCTGGTACAACTGAGAAATTGAAGTTTTAAAGTTTATTTAATCTTAATGAATTTCCATTTAAATTGAAATTAGCCAGAAGTGGCCAGTGGCTAGTGGGTTGGACAGTAGAGTTAATGGAGAGCGTCCGACATGGTTCTCAAACTTGAATATTCACGTATTCAAGGGATCTTGAATCCCCAGGATCACCTGGGGATCTAGTTCTAAAGCAGATTCTCAGGGGACTTCCCTGGCGGTCCAGTGGGTAAGACTCTGTGCTCCCAATGCAGGGGGCGCAAGTTCAATCCCCGGTCAGGGAACTAGATCCCACACGCGTGCTGCAACTAAGAGACTGCATGCCGCCGGGAAGATCCCGCGTGCTGCAATTAAGACCCGGAGCAGTCTAAATAAATAAATAAATAAATAAATAAAATTTTAAAAATAAAATAAAAACGCAGATTCTTAGGCCCTCCCCCTTGTGTTTGTGGTCCCTAAACTGTGTAGTGGGGCAAGGAGTCTGCATTTTAATAGCCACTGCAGGTGATTCTGATGCAGGTGCAGTTTGTGGTTTTCAAACTTTTGTATCCTCAGAATATTTTCTTCAAATGAAAGCTTAAGAGAGCTCAGTGTAGAAAACAGATGAGAGCAGAGTTCTTTCTGGTTGAAGTAGGGCTCGGACCCAGGGCTCCATACATATAGGGGGGACATGCTCTATCCTCCCTGGGGGAGGTTTCTTGTAGCACAATTCATACAACCCGGATCTAGCCCAACCTCGTCATTGTATTCGTCTGAAACCCTGTGAAATGCAGAGTAAGATTTGGTTTCTAATAACTGTAAGCGTGCCAGAACCAATTTGAAACCAATAATTACCTCTGGAAATGCAAGTTGAAGCAGAAGCACAATGTCTCAGCTTGGGCTGCTACAACAAAAGTACCGTGGACTGTGTGGTTTAAACAACAGACACTTATTTCTCACCATTCTGGAGGCTGGGAAGTCTAGGATCAGGGTGCTGGCAGATTCCATGTCCGGTGAGAGCCTGCTTCTTGGTTCATTGACGGCTGTCTTCCTCATGTCCTCACATAGTGGAAGGGGCAAGGGATCTCTGGGTTCTCTTTTATAAGGCACTAATACCATTCATGAGGGCACCACCACCATGACCTAATCACCTCCCAAAGGCCCCACCTCCCGATACCATCATATTATGCGTTAGGATTTCAACACATGAATTTTGGGGAGACAGCAACATTCAGTCCATAACACACAATTAGTGTGTTAGTAGCCATTTTTCCCCTTGCATTGGACATCAGCCACCCACCTGGGCATCACATGAGGGATTGCAGAGCAGTGATTAAGAGGACAGCCCGAGTCTGACCTGGTTGTGAAATGCCAGCTTCACCCACCCCTGGAACTTAGTGATACTAGGCAGGTTTCTCCATCTGTAAAATGGGTATAACAGTATCTACCCCATAAGATAACACATGTAAATCCCAGCACTTGGCACTTAGTGTTAATTATTATAGCAACAACAACTAACATTTCCTGAGCATTTAACATGAGCCAGGCACTTTACTCTTCTAAGAATTTGTTATTTATCACCTCATTTAATCCTTACAACAGCCTGTGAGGCAGGTACTATTGTTATTTCTGTGGTAGAGGCAAGCTGAAGCTCATGGAGGTTTGGAAGGTTGAGGCCATGATGCTGGTAGATGGCAGAAGTGATATCCAGTTGCAGGGAGTCTGGCCCTGGAGCCTGGAATTTCCACTTTTCCACACTGCGTTATTATCCCTAGGTTCTAAGGAAAGCCTTTTTTTTTCTTTTTTGCGACATGGGGGATCTTAGTTCCCCAACCAGGGATAGAACCTGTGCCCCTTGAGTTGGAAGCGTGGAGTCTTAACCACTGGACCACCAGGGAAGTCCCAGGAAAGCCTTTTAAGATGAACCCTCCCCCACCCCACTTCCAGATCTCAAAGCTTCAGAATTATTCTCCAAGTCAACTCAGCTTCCAGGAGCTGCATTTGACCCAGCTGACCACTCCCTCCCTCCAAAAACACTGTTTTCTTTTGGCTCCCAGGGCGCCAAGCTGCTTGGATTTGTTCTTGTGCTTTTGCCCTCTTCCTCCGTCTCTCAGTGGTGCACCCCTCACTCCAGCCAGTCTCGGAGCGTTTTCAAAGACCATCTGTATGCTGACTACTTCCAAATGATATCTCCAGCTGAGTCTGTCCTCTGAGTTCCAGACTTGAGTATCCCAAATGCCATACTCATGTTTCCGTTTGGAAGTCTAGCAGGCACCTCGAACTTGGGATATCCAACTTGGATTATTCTCCACATGCCTCCTGCATGAGAACTTGCTATGCCCCTGCTTAAAATGTATCTGTGGCCCCAATGCCCCCCTGCCCATTTTACTTAGAATGAAATCCAGATTCCTTACCATGGCCTGCAAAGGCCAGCATGATCTAGCCTCTGCTTGCCCTGCACTGTCTGCCCTAACCCCATTCCCTCAACAGACTTCAGCCACTGACCTCTTTCTGTTCTCACACTCAGCAAGTGCTATCCGGTCTCAGGACTCAGACACATGTTGTTTTTCTGCCTGCAGGACCCCTCTCCCTGCACCTCCATCCCCCAAGCCCCTGCTCTTCACAGGGGTGACAACTTCTTGTCCTGTAGCCTCAGCTAGCATGCTATATCCTCAGACAGATCTTTCCTCATCACCCTACTCTCTCTGGCTGCACCCTGTAGGTTTTCTTCCTAGCACTTGTAGCAATCTGGAATTCTTTGTTTATTCACAAATAGAGCCCGGCACATAGTAGATGCTCAATAAATACGTATTATTGTTGACTTCAAATCAGTGGCCCCTGTTAAGCCGATCATGAACATAAAATGCCAGTGCTAGGCCTGTTATTTGTAGAATCCTTTCACAGGCGAGGTGGTACTCATATGTGTATACAAGTGATTGAAAATCGGATGGGACCTGGGCTTTTTTATGGACCTTGGTCTCTGTTTTCACATCTCTTCATGCTGGGCCATCCAAACTGTTAGGACTTACAAAGATAATCTTAAGGGAGACAGCAGCCTCGGATACCCAATGCATATTAAAGTTGATTTGATTTTGGTTTAAAATGGAAACTATGAGCTAATGCATTTTACAGATTTGAGTAGAGAACAATTTTCTCTGTTTAAAAAAAAAAGTCTGAGATGTAGGACACTTTGTGTGGGTTATCGTAGTGGCAAAAGCTCCTGAAAGGGGTTCTCTGCAAATATTTGGGGTTTGATGCTCATAAACAACTACACAGGTTTTCCTGAGAATCGATAACCACGGCAACAACAGCATGGCTTCCAAAGTGAAAATGTGCTTGCCAAGCTGAAGCATAGAGCGACTGCTTTTGGCTGAGCCGCGAAACCGAAGATAGAGGTTTACAAAGTGACTGCAGACAGGTCATTAACAGGACTGGCTGCAGGGAACTCGGCCCGCTCTCCCTTGCCGCCGCCTCTTCAGCAGCAGCAAGATAATTGACTGTTAGATTCCCGAGCCACAGACCAGGCTCTCCATGTTGCAGCTTCCAGAAACACCTGTCCTACAACTGCCCGTCTGTCTACCCAGTAGGCACAGAGCTTGTCTTCCCAGAAATGCTAGCAAAATCCCTGAATTGATCGCCACTGGTTCAGCTTGGGTCACTTGTCCTAATAACTGTGGACCACGTGATGGGATATTCGGACTGGACAGGCTTATGTCACGTGACCATCCCCAGAGCTGGGGAGAGGTCAGCACCATGGAAACCAAAGGACTGAGAGGTGGCCGCTGGGAGGCCAAAATGCCTAGGCCGCCCCACTAAGCAAGTCACTGGAGGTAGGCGGAGCCAGTAGCCTAAGTTCAAACCACTCCTTTAGCGGGTCTTCTAGAGTCTTTTTTCTGCTTTGGCTCTTTTATTTGTTTATTTTTAAAAAAATTTATTTTATTTATTTAGTTTTGGCTGCGCTGGGTCTTCATTGCTGCGCAGGGGCTTTCTCTAGTTGCGGCAGCGGGGATTCTTAACCACTGCGCCACCAGGGAAGCCCTGCTTTGGCTCTTTTAAATGAACCTCAAGCACACGCTCCATCCCGACTTGCTTCTGGGTTGGCTCCGGGCCATATTTGTCAGTCAGCCTCCTGTTTCTCGACTCGACTCTTAGCAACTTTGTTCAGCTCATCCCACTGGATCAAAGACAGAACTTGACTCCCAAGCCCCTGCCTTCGACTGCCAGCTTCCTCTGAAATGTGGGTCCAGGCCTCTGCCCTACCCCCAGATCCCACACCCTTTCCATGAGAGCAGCCTCCGCCTGGCAGGCGGGAGTGTGATGGGTTGTGAGGCAGATCCAGGCGCAGACAGTGAGGGCTTCCAGCGCCGGCACCGTGACACAGCGGAGGCCCCTGCCCGCGGCTTCCTTGTCCTCGGGTAAGTGTACGGTCTCCCCAACACCCCAGTCGGCCTGGCGCTGCTCCACTGCGTCTCTGCCTCTCACCTCTCCTTGTCTGCGCTCCAGCCAGACCTGAGTTCTCTTGGTTTCCCGAGGAAGTCTGTCCCTGGGGCACTGGTCCCTTCTTCTCCTCTTTCCTTCTTAACTGCCGCTCATCCAAGCCTCGGCCCAAAGGGCATTTCCCCGGGGAAGCCTTCCCTGACGCCTCCTTGCAACTCAGCTAGCACCTGTCTATAACCTGTGTGTTCTGTGTGTGTGTATGTGTATGTAGGTATGTGTGTGCGCGCGTGTGTGTGTGACCGTCTTGCTTTTACTCATGTCAGCCTCTGTCCTTCTCACTAGATTATCATCTCCAGGAGGGTGGGGACCATCCCAGTCTTGCTCACAACTATACGTAGCTTCCAGGACAGTGCAGAGCCACAAACAAACAAATGTTTGTTGAGTGAATGAATGACCGGGCAATGGGGAGCTGTTGAAGGATGTGATGGGAGAGGATGACTTGCCCAGGTTCTCCAGATGGAAACAGGCACCACCCTCTCTGAAGTCCACGCCTTCTGACTCCCTCCTCTGTCCAGCAGTGGGGTTCTCTGAGTAGCAGGAGAGAGAAAATGACAATTGGAACACAAAATGGCCCGGTCCTAAACGACTACTGAGCTGACAGCTTTGATGTGACACCTAAAATGTTGTCATCACCCCTTCCTTGGAGCAGTTCTGTCTCAAGTACAGAGGAGAACGTGGTTTGCATGTTTATTTGAATTAGAGAAGACGGTCCCTGCTGGTAGCTTGAGGTCATTCCCTCTCACCTCGGGGTGCCCCATCTGGTTTGAGTGTTCCATCGCTCTCGGACCCCATTATTTGGTGATAAATTGACTGATGGGGACCTGGAGGTGGCACACATGGGACGCTGACTTTCCAAGTCATTAGCACATTTAATCTTAGAGGACTCTGGCACCCCCTTCACATGAGTTCAAAATGGAGTTCAGAGTGTGACCTGTATCACAAAGGGCAGTCTTCACCAGCAGGCGGCCAGGCCTGGAGAGGAGCCAGGAGAGCAGGGGCTCTGGGAGAAATACTGTTCTGTATCAGTTGGGCATCCTTCAGTGGCAAGCAGGGGAAAAGAAAAGTCCAAGGCTAGTGCTAGCTTTAGATGCTCCTGGATCCAGGGACGCCCCTGGGGCCGTTAGGATGCAGTCCCTTCGTCTGTTACAGTACAACATATATAAACATTGAGACTCTACCTTCTGACACTTCCTTGCTGTGTGACTTTGGGCAAACCACTAACCCCTCTGAGCCTTGGTTTCCTCCTGCACCGAGGATTAAAGGAGCCAGTTAATGAAAGCACTTAGCACAGTGCCTGGCTCTGCTCTCCTAATGGTTCGGGGCTCATAGCCTCCTGGCTTCTCGTCCATTTAAAGAGAGTTTCTCTTTCCCCAAAGCAGTCAGGGATACGGACCTGGGTCTCAGGCTCCGTGTGCAGGCACATGCTTCCCGTGGCTGGAGCTTGGGAAGCCCCTTGGGGAAGAGGTCTGAGAAGCAGTGAGCAGCCTGCCTGCCAGACTGGGCAAGGATGGAGTGGAGTGGGGACCAGACTGGGGGTGTTATTTCCAGGTGGAAGATTGAATAAAGAGCCTTGCAAGCCCTTCTGTTGTGAAGGGGATACTAGTAGAAAGAGTGGCAATGAATGTGTGTCGGCCACATACGACAGGTCCACCGGCCCTTCCATGCCCTTGTGCCTTTGCACGTGCTCTTCTGCCTGCCAGGGGGTGCCCTACCTACCCTTCACACTCCCCATTCATCTGCAAGACCCAGCTCTTCTGTGGAGCCCTCCCCAGCCCTCTCCCCTACCATTAATTGCTTCTCCATTTTGGAACAAGCTTCTATGGGGTGATGGCCCTGTGTGCTGGAAACACAGAAGAGAATAAATCGCAGGGTCTGTGTCCGAATTTAGTTTGATCCTTCGACTCCACTTTGTTTCTCCTCTGTCTGAGCCGTTTGTTCATTTATTAAACAAATGTTTATGAAGCACCTTCTCTTTTGCCAGGCGTTGCTCTGGGAGCTGTGGATTCAGCAGAGAGAGGAAGAGACAATAAAATCAATAAATACTATTAACAAACAAGATAATTTCTGATGGTGTATAGTTTAAGAAAATAAATAAGAGATCGGGAGCAGGGTGGGAGGAAGGGCCCTGTGGAATGTGACATGCAGGATGACAAGGGCCAGTGCAGGGCATTCCAGGTGAGGGGGAATAGCATGTGAAAAGGCCCTGTGGTGGCATGTTCCAAAAATGACAATAGGAAGCAAGGTGAGGTGTGGGGAAGGGGGGGCGGTTTGGAAAGTGAGGTCAGGAAGATGGGCAGGGGCCAGGAGGGGTAAGACCTTGAGACCGTGTAAGGGGCTTAGATTTTACTCTCAGTGCCTTGGGGAGCCATCGTTGCGATTCCTTGTCCAGCCTGGAGCTGGTGCTTTTCATTTTCGCTCGAACACTGAGGTGCAGTGTGGTCACTAGTCACGTGCGGCTACCAAGCACTGGAAATGTGGCTGGTCTGAATTGAGATGCCCCAGAAGTATGAAATATACCAGTTTTCAGAGACTTTGTAGGGAAAGTAAAGTGCTTTCCTGAGTTCAGTGGGTCATTCTAGGGAATTATAAAACTTTTTCCCTTTGTAGGGAAAAAAATATCATTAATAATATTTCTCTTGAGTACATGTTGCATTGATACTATTTTGGATATATTGAGTTAAGTAATATTTATTATTAAAATGAATCTCACCTGTTTCTTTTTACTTCCGTGACCTAAAATTTAAAACTTTTCTTTGTTTTTTGGCTGTGCCACGTAGCTTGCAGGATCTTAGATGCTTGACCAGGGATCGAACCTGGGCCCCCTGCAGTGGAAGCGAGGAGTCCTAACCACCGGACCACCAGGGAATTCCCTAAAATTGAAAACTACGTGCAGTCCTATTGTATTAGATTCTATTTCTCCTGGACAGCACTGCCCTAGAAGCGCCTTCAGCCCTCGCTTTTACCTGCCTGGGTTATGATTACCTCTTGCCTTGTCCCCGTCCCTCCTTGAGGACTGACTGCCTCTGGCTGGTGGTCTTTTCCCCGGGTGCAGTCTACAGGAGCGGCGTTGGTGCCCACCCCCCGGCCCCAGTCCCCTTGGCCCACAGTGGTTCCCAGGTGCTGCGCGCCCAGGACTGCTCCTGGACCTGAGGTTCCTCTGCCTGCTCAGGCTGCGTGTAGGCCAGGCCACAAGTGCTGGGGGTTAACTCCCCGGGAACAGTCCACAGCCAGTGAAGGAAAAGAGCTGGAGGATAAATGCCCCAGCTCCCTGCCTGCAGGTGCACAATCGGAGGTGTGTCCCAGCCTCTCCCAGACATCCCCACTAGGGCTGGAGCCCGGTTGTCCCTGGCAGTAACCTCCTCTTTCATGCACCCTTATTGGCTCCCTTCCTGTCTCTGTCTTAGCTCCCCGTTCATCCCCCTGGGTTCATTTCCTTCAATCCTTATCTCAGACTCTGCTTCTGAGGGATCCCAGCCTGAGACCTGGGGTAGCCAACACATAGGTGCTCAGTAGAAGGAAGAGGGGGCTCATCTGTCCGGCACCCCACTGGGGCAGCTGTCGGGGGTGGGAGGCAGGTGGCAGGGGCACAGGCTTCCTGGCTAGTCTCCTCCAGCCCCTGGACTTCTGAGCCAGAGCGGTAAGAGCAAGGACGTGGGCCAGGCGTGGGGCGTGGTGTCTGGCTGGTCCGAGTGCCTCTAGCGGCCACACCCAGAGGGACAGTTGAGTCAGCAGGTGAGTCAGTGAGGACAGAGCTGCCCAGATGTGTGCTGACCTCCTATGTCAGTCTGGCAGTGGGGCCCCGGCGTGGCTCGCAGCTGGAAGGGTGGTGGGAGTGCAGCACACGCCATGAAGCAGAGAGTTGATGGGCGTGATGTCTTTTTTTTCTCACACCACTTCTGACGCCAGGCAGCTTTCCAGTTCTCCAGCAGAAACTGGGTGTCCAACAACTCAGTTTTGACACTATGTACCTGGAGTTAGCACAGACCTCACAGGTTAAGGGCTCAGTCCCATAGGACTGTCCCTACTTCAGATGCCAGTCACAAGTCCCAGGGGCTACTTCTGATTGATCGGCTATAAATTCGGAAGTTTCCACAACCTCCTCCTCGAGTTTTATAATTCCCTAGAATGACCCACTGAACTCAGGAAAGCACTTTACTCACTGTTACCAGTTTATTATAAAGGAGGCAACTCAGGAAGAGCCAGGTGGAAGAGATGCATAGGGCGAGGTGTGGAGGGCCGAGGCGGGGCAGGGTGCGGTGCACAAGCTTCCTTGCCCTCCCAAGGCTCACCTGGCACACTGATGTGTTCACCAACCAGGAAGCCCCCAATCCCGAAGTTCAGGGGTTTTTATGGAGGGTTCATTGCACAGGCATGATTGATTAACTCTTTGGCCATTGGTGATTGAACCCTGTCTCCAGCCCCCAGCCCCTCCCTGGAGATCTTTCTGGGGACTGCCCTGAAGCTATTTAGCCCCTTACCTGTGAGTCACCTCATTAGCACACAAAAGAGGCTCTTAGTATTCTGGATATCCCAAGGGCGTTAGGAGCTCTGTGCCAGGAACCGGGGCAAAGACCAAACATATTTTTTATGACATCACTGTGGGGATTAACTTGTGAGATCCCTTGGAAGACCGGTGACTGGTGAGTTGCCTGGATCATGCTGTGTTCTGTGTATTAAATGTGTATTGGAAGGAGGAAGGGAGGGAGGTGACAGATCTTGCTGTGTAGAACTGCTGCTGTGCATCCATTCTTCAACAAGCCTGCAAAGCACCTACTGTATGCTCGTGCCATGTTCATTCAGTGCCAGCATTGTAGCCAGATTGAACCTTCTCAGTTTCCAACCTGTTCGTGGCCACTGCCAGCTTAGAAGCTCTGACTTGCTTTTAGGACAAAGACCAACTCCTTGGCGTGACATCCAAGGCTTTCTCCAGTGGCCCCTGCCTATCCGCTCTTATCCTGCCGGTCACACGTCCTTCACTCTCATTGCGCTGAGCTGTTTGCACTGCCCCGCATCTGATGTGCGTGTCAGGCCTCCACACACTTGTACCTGCTGTTCCGTCTGCCTGGAACATCCTTTGCCAGCCATCCTACCAGCTAACTTCTCCTTTGGGAGGCAGCTCAGCATCACCTCCTCCAGGCAGTCCTTCCAGATTCCCTCCTTACCATTGATTGCCCTGTTGCTCCTCTACATCCCCCGTATCTATTTATCCTAGAACTTCGGCCATTCAGCAGATACATATTGGGCACTTAATGTTGAAGGGACTGTACAGTTAACTAAGAATCCCTGCTAGTGTCTGTCAGCACTGATGAAGAGCCAGACAATGAGCTAATCACCCTACTTGTACTGTCTCGTTTAATCCTCACTGCTGCCCTATGAAGTAGGCACTAGTGTTAACCCCATTTTTCAGAGGTGGAAACTGAGGATTAAAGAGATTAACAGAGACAGGAAGTGGTGGAACCAGAATGCACGACCCATCACGCCCCAGAGCTCTTGTACTTCCCTGGAAGACAATATTGTCTTCTCTTGTTCTGCATTATATTGCAGTTGTCTGTTTACTCTGCCTCCCTGGATCAGTCCGGGTCCCAGCAGGAAGCAGATGGCACACTCAAAATAGGATAATTCGAGCAGAGTTTAATAAAAGACTCATTTGAGAAGTGTGGGCGAGGGGTAGGGAAACCGCAAGGGATGGCGGGGCCCTCCAGGCTCCGCTGAAGGTCTGAAGGGGCGAGGGAGGGGGTGTCTCTGGGAAGCAGAGCCGGAGAGGCCGTGCGCAGAGGGCCCTCATTAAGACAGCAGCTGGAAGGGCCGGAGCCTGGAGCGGAGGGGAACACCCGCTTCCTCCGTCCCGCGGGCCTCCATCCCATTGGCCGAACCCAGCTGGAAGCCAGAGGGCCAAGGAACCTTGAGATGTGTTCAGAACAGATCAGGCCCCTGGGGTCCAGCGCAGGACAGGAAGGGCATTGAGTGGGCCTGGTGGGCCACCTGCACCTCCAGATTAACTGTAGGCTTCTTGAGGGCTCTGCCCTGCCCGGCTCCTACTTAAACCTGTGGGGTCTCACGTCAAAGCCAGCAGACTGGAGGTGCTCCACGTGGGTGTCCAATGAATGAATAATGAGTGACCGATCTTTAGTAAAAAGGCTCCTTCCGCAGTGTCTGCTTGTCAATCACTTGTGGACTCAAGATTCTGAGGGTGAATGTGTGTGTCTGTCTGTCTGTGTTATCTCTGAAGTTTGGGGTGAGGAAGAGGATGGTCAAGTCCTTCCAATTCTGAAACATCTGATTGTTTTTTTTAAATTCTTTTTAAAATTGAAGTATAGTTGATTTACACTATTGTGTTAGTTTCAGGTGTACAGCAAAGTGATTCATATATATATATATATGATTCTTTTTCATTATAGGTTATTACAAGATACTGAATATAGTTTCCTGTGCTACACAGTAAATCCTTGTTGTTTATTTTATATATATAGCGGTGTGTATCAGTTAATCCTATACTCCTAATTTTTCCCTCCCCCACCCCTTTTCCTCTTTGGTAACCAAAAGTTTGTTTTCTATGTCTCTGAGCCTGTTTCTGTTTTGTAAATAAGTTCACTTGTATCGTATTTTAGATTCTACATATTAGTGATATCGTATGATATTCGTTTTTCTCTGTCTGACTTACTTTACTTAGTATGATAATCTCCAGGTCCATCCATGTTGCTGCAAGTGGCAGTGTTTCATTCTTTTTTTATGGCTGAGTAATATTCCATTATATATAATATATATAAAATGGAATATTATATATATTTATATATATATAAAATGGAATAGTTTATATATATATACACGCTGCATCTTCTTTATCCGTTCATCTGTTGATAGACACTTAGGTTGCTTCCATGTCTTGGCTCTTATAAATAGTGCTGCAGAGAGCACTGGGGAGCATGTGTCTTTTTGAATTAGAATTTTTGTCTTTTCCGAATATATGCCCAGGAGTGGGATTGCTGGATCATATGGTAGTTCCATTTTTAGTTTTTTGAGGAACTTCCATACTGTTCTCCATAGTGACAGCACCAATTTACATTCCCATCAACAGTGTAGGAGGGTTCTCTTTTCTCGACACCCTCTCCCGCATTTATCATCTGTAGCCTTTTAGATGATGGCCATCCTGATCAGTGTGAGGTGATACCTCATTGTAGTTTTGATTTGCATCCTGATTTGATTCTTTTCAGTGCTTTTCAGAAAACTTTTCATACCTCTTGCCCCATTTGAACTTGGATGTGAAGGTGGAAAACAAAAGCAAGTAAATGCCACTGTTAATCTCACACTGGCTTCAGGCGGCCACAGTTACTGGGATAATTGGGCCTCGTCTGTCAGCCTTTGCCTGAATTCCTGAGATGAGGGAAGAAAAAGCAGCCCCAGTGTGGAGTCCACCAAGGTCAGGCTTGGACCCGTGGGAGGTGCTAGCACCCCAGGCAGAGTGCCCAGCCCAGGTTGTGGCCATGTTTCCATGCCTTGTGGTTGGGAGGCCCTCTCTGTGCTTCCCAATTGAAATTATCTGAAGAAGAGCACCCAGCCAGAGAGACAGAGAGAAACAACCTGAATTACTCTAGGGTGTGCATTTGGGAACCCATATTTGCTGGGTTAAAGGACTCAAAAGCAAAAATATAATTCCAAATTGGTTATAATTCTTTTTTTTTTTTCCAGTTTGTGTGTGTTGTGGCAATGTGTGTGTGTCTCTGAAGAGGTAGGGATGGGGAGAGATTACCTCCCCCCTCCAAGAACATCAGATGAAGTGGAACTTTACATCTTCCCTTTTTGTTTATTTGTTTCTCAGCTACATCTGCAGGGGTGAAGCTGTAGGCAGCTGATGTTAAAAAGCGGCACTGGCTTTGAGATACACAGGCCTGTTTGTTAGGACGTGGGCCACGTATTTAACTTCTCTGTGCCTCAGTTTCCTCATCTGTGAAATGGGGATCATCTTACCTCACAGGGTCGTGTAAGAATTCAAGGAGATATAACAGAGGCAAAGCTCTAGGAGTGGTAGGTGGACAGCAATGGGCATTCCCTTCCTTGTCTCTCTGTGTTTTGCTGGTAGAACTCCACTTGCCTGCTCTTTCTGTTACACCTGTCAGAATCTTCTCTAGGGAGACCAGAGGGAGGAGACCTCATTTCTTTCTTTCTCTCTCCCTCCCTCCCTTCTTTTCTTTCTTTTTTTGCTTGCATTGCTTGTCTTCTTCCTCCTCTGCTACCCCATTCCCACACCCAGCCATAGCCAGCACCTACTGGGGCCTTTCTTCCCAGCCGGTTCTCCAGGGCCTCCCTGTCCATGGTCCTAACTACAGTGGCAACAGCATATTGACAAGGAAAGGTACAGTGTAGCCTGAGGACCATAGAATCCAAGGGTTGAGAGCCTGAGACTAAACACTAGTCAATAACCGTGAAGCATCCCGAGGTCCTTCCCACCTGTCGACCCCTTAGTGCCCACCAGGGAAGGTCTGTGGCTGAGACCAGCAATTTGGAGCAGTTAGGAGACAGGGGCAGTAGAGATGTAAGTCCGGGAGGCAGCCGACCAGTGAGGCTAGGATATCCCAAAGCTGACTTTGCTTGAAGGGGGGCTTTGGATGATTCTTTATAGTGGAAGCCTCTTCTGCGTTTTGCCTTGAAGGTAGTCCCGGGTGCTGTGCAGACGGGGGCTCTGTGAACAGTTACGCCACTGTCTTTAAGGGTTAAACCACTGTAGCTCTGCTGTCCTCTTTGTATGAAAAGAAGCCAAGATGCATTCATCTCCTGCCATTTTCTGGGGCTGGGGAGTTGGGTACCTCCCGTAGAAGCCGGACCCCACGGCCCAGGGTAGGATTCAAACTCGGGTCAGGTTGCCTTTAACGTCTGTGCTGCTTCCCCAGCAGGAACCAGGTAACGATGAAGCCAATTCTTTGAGTGGGACAAAACCTGCAATTTATTGAAGTCAACAGGCATATATGCTTGTTAAAAAGCAATTATGCTGAAATAATGTAGACCAGAAGCTTGACCCTAACTTAATGCCCTTTGCGTTCTGAGGAGGAGACTGCATTACGTGGGAACATGACTTCAAACCTTTGCAGTCTCGAGGGTGGTAATAGGACGATCCAAGGTTTAAACACTAGAACACAAACTACTGCCCAGATCAGATCCATCCCAGATCCATGGTCGATCGATGTCTCATCTCTCTGGAGGCCTTCAGCTGTGGTGTGGTCGAAAGAGAAGTGAACCTGGAGCCAGAAGAACTGGAGTCAACTGCAGACGCAAACACTTCGGAGCTACTGGGTGGGAGGCAGGGTTCTCATCCGCCCTGCAGTGATGCGCTCTCTCCAGGCTTGTGTTGAGGATGAAATGAGAAATATTTGAAAGCAACAAATATTTTGAAAGTCCCTTGCCTGCTACATTATAAATGCTGACCGTATTAATTTCCTTCCTGCTTTAATTTGTTTAGCTTCTCCTTACTTAAGATTGGTTGCTATCAGTCCGCCTCTGTTCACGCATATACATGTGTTGGGATCAACCTTGGCAAAGGTTGTCTCAAGGGACAGAGGTACCATAGGGTTCCTGAATGTGGGACCATTTTCTGGCTAGAAGAGTTGGTCCCTTTTTAGAATCAAAGAACGTGAAAGATGGCCTGGGCCAAATCTTCCCTGTGTGTGTGTAAATGAGTATTTTTTTGTACGTGTTTGTACTCCACTGTATTCCTCAGAGAATAGGGCAAATTACATGATAGCATAGATGACCCAATGGAAAGATATATGCATAAAATGCGTAAAATTCAGGACACAGATACGCTGGAATGGCAAGACTAAGTGTGGTGGTATAGCTGTGTATACCACAGGACCTGTAGATTTGAGACTGCAGATTTGAGACTGCAGATTTCTCCCTCAGCTTTTATACATATATTATTATACATGCACTTCTTCTATGAACATTATTATATTTGTCTTTTGGTGAACATATGTATGCATTTCTGTTGGGTTTATACCTAGGAGTGGAATTGCTGGCTCATATTATTCTTTGATTTTAATTGACATCATGAGAGCAAATAATAATTATAAAAATACTTTCATGGAAAACAAGGAAGATTCGCTTTTCAGTTCTTTGGATTGAATGAACGTTTATGGAACACTGATGTCTTCTCGCATATATTAGCTTATTTAAATTCACAACAACCTTGGATGTTGCTGTCTTTAGCCAATTACAGAGATGAGGAAATTTGAGTCTTTTGCCTAATGTTCATACAGCCTGTCTATAGTAGTGTCAGGATTTGATCCCAGGTCTTTTGTTTGTTTGGGATTTTTTTTTAAAAAATTTATTTATTTATTTGGCTGTGCCAGGTCTTAGTTGTGGCACGTGGGATCTTTAGTTGCGGCATGTGGGATCTTTAGCTGCGGCATGTGGGATCTAGTTCCCAGGGATTGAACCTGGGCCCCCTGCACTGGGAGTGTGGAGTCTTAACCGCTGGACCACCAGGGAAGTCCCCAGTCCCAGATCTTTTGAATCCTAGTCTGTGTTCAAGTTGGCCATGCTGCTTTCCTTGAGAAGTTGGCATCTTTGGGCACCAATACTTTCTGTTTTATGTTATTTTTCCTGGTCTGATTGAAACCCTTCCAAAAGACCTGCACCTGGCATGGTGCCTAGACTATAGCATCATGTCTCAAGCCTCTTGATTACAAAGCTTCACCATTTTGCATATCACTTCTTATTGAGACTGGCGTCAGTTGAGCAGAATGGTTTGCCCTCACTAGCAGACACAGGTATTTGGAATTTCTTTCTTGCGGGGGGTGTGCGTTAGCAAATTTCTGCAGTTTTTTGTTGGTTTTTTTTTTTTTTTTTCTTCTTTGGAAAGAAGTAGCCCCTTCACACTGTTTCTGGCATAAATGCTCCCTTCAGTTTGCTGAGGGCTTAAAAACGAGCTCACCAGACCTGTTAGAACTGAGTGTAAAGTAAGAGAAACAAGGTGGAAGTGGGAGCTGAGGGGGCTCCTGTCATTAAATGCGTGAATTCTGGTGCATGGACTTTGTAGAAATGAATTTGGCTCCCTGGGGATCTGTGTGCTTTACTTCCTGATTCCTAGGTTCTAGAAGAGATGAGATGGTGTGTGTGTGTGTGTGTGTGTGTGTGTGTGTGTGTGTGTGTCCACATGCATACATGTATACTCTTTTTTTTTTTTTGGCTGCACCCCGTGTCTTGCGGTATCTTACTTATCCCACCAGGGATCGGAACCTGGGACCCTGGCAGTGGAATCGCGGAGTCCTAAACACTGGACCTCCAGGGAATTCCCACATGTATACTCTTTTTTTAAAAAAAAACTATTATTTATTTTATTTATTTTTGTTTGCGTTGGGTCTTCATTGCTGCATGCGCACTTTCTCTAGTTGCGGCGAGCGGGGGCTACTCTTCGTTGCGGTGCGCGGGCTTCTCACTGCGGTGGCTTCTCTTGTTGCGGAGCACGGGCTCTAGGCGCACGGGCTTCAGTCGTGGCGCACGGGCTTAGCTGCTCCACGGCATGTGGCATCTTCCAGGACCCAGGCTCAAACCCGTGTCCCCTGCATTGGCAAGGCGGATTCTTAACCACTGCGACACCAGGGAAGTCCCACATGTATACTCTTAGGAAAGGAAAGAGTAGGGTAAAAATTCCACCCAAGTCCCACATGTATACTCTTAGGAAAGGAAAAAGTAGGGTAAAAATTCCACCCAGGTCTGGAGGAAGGATAGTAATAAATTTTAATCTGAATTAATCTAAATTAATCTGAATTCTCTCTCTTCTCACTTGCACACATACACAGACACATAGCCTATAACACAAGATAACAAAATAAAATTAAAACCCTTTACCCTCATAAAGAGTATTTGGGTTACCAGCTCTAGCCTTCCATAGTGTGTAGAGTATCAGATGTATTAAGCTACAGAAAAAAAAAACAGTGTGGAAAAATCTCTCCTTCCTCCAAATGTTTTATCCTCACTTACGTCATTGTGGCTTGAATTGTTCTTAAGAACCCTAATATGAAGGAAGGATAATCAAAGAAAACCCATTCTTGACCCCCAAATACTGTACCAACCTGCTGTTGCGTTATAAATAATATAATCGACTAGTAAGTATCACATCTATCTCTTGTAAACAAACAACGAAACTGCAATTCTTTGTCAAGGGTGGAAAGACCACTACCATTTGTCTTTCTGGCAGGAAAAATAATTCTGGAATTTTAAATGATTGCTCTGGAAAGACTGGGCAGAGCATTGATTTTAAAACAGAGAAGTCTTTGATCTTTATCATCTTATTTCCTGTTTAGAATCTGTTCTGTCTCTTCTCTCTTAACCAAATTGTGCAAAGGTTGTGTAAATAAATTTGCTTCTTCAGAGATCCAGTCTGTGGAAGCCTAATGGCTCTTCTGTGGCTGTATTTATGAAGCAATTCCTGAGATGAAATTTAAGTTCTTATGATATGTAATGCCTGTACTTGGTAAATTGAAACCAGTCTCTTCACTGATTCTGTAACTCTGCAAAATAGGCCTTGGTGACTGTCTCCAGAATAATTCAGTAGAACCTCTAAGCCTCTGAATATAGAGTCTAAAACACAGAGGACAAAATGACTCTGGTAGAATCCTTAGAATTTGACCACTTCTGAGATTAGCTGTTTTTATACATTCTTAGTTAGTTAAGTATGTCCATAGGTCCAGTGTATAAACTAGGATTATATTTCAACTGCATATAAAGAAAAATCCAAAACGACAATGAGATATCATCTCACACCGGTCAGATTGGCCATCATCAAAAACTCTAGAAACAATAAATGCTGGAGAGGGTGTGGAGAAAAGGGAACCCTCTTGCACTGCTGGTGGGAATGTAAATTGATACAGCCACTATGGAGAACAGTATGGAGGTTCCTTAAAAAA
>NC_041228.1:9888171-9896731 GCF_002837175.3 Physeter macrocephalus
CACTAATCATTAGAGAAATGCAAATCAAAATTACAATGAGGTATCACCACACACCGGTCAGAATGGCCATCATCAAAAAATCTACAAACAATAAATGCAGGAGAGGGTGTGGAGGAAAGGGAAACCTCTTGCACTTTTGGTGGGAATGTAAATAGATACAGCCACTATGCAGAACAGTATGGTGGTTACTTAAAAAACTAAAAATAGGGGCCTCCCTGGTGGCACAGTGGTTGAGAGTCCACCTGCCGATGCAGGGGACACTCGTTCATGCCCCGGTCTGGGAAGATCCCACATACCACGGAGCGGCTGGGCCCGTGAGCCATGGCCACTGGGCCTGTGCATCTGGAGCCAGTGCTCCACAACGGGAGAGGCCACAACAGTGAGAGGCCCACATACGCCCGCCCCCCAGATAAAAACTGAAAAAAAAACTAAAAATAGAACTACCATATGACCCAGCAATTCCACCACTGGGCGTATACCCTGAGAAAACCTTAATTCAAAAAAGTCATGTACCACAATGTTCATTGCAGCTCTGTTTACAATAGCCAGGACATGGAAGCAACCTAAGTGTCCATCGACAGATGAATGGATAAAGAAGATGTGGCATATATATACAATGGAATATTACTCAGCCATAAAAAGAAACGAAATTGAGTTTTTTCTAGTGAGGTGGATGGACCTAAAGCCTGTCATAGAGTGAAGTAAGTCAGAAATAGTAAAACATGTACCGTATGCTAACACATATATATGGAATCTAAAAAAAAAAAGAAATTGGTTCTGAAGAACCTAGGGGCAGGACAAGAATAAAGACACAGACGTAGGGAATGGACTTGAGGACACGGGGAGGGGGAAGGGTAAGCTGTGACGAAGTGAGAGAGTGGCAGGGACATATATACACTACCAAATGTAAATTAGATAGCTAGTGGGAAGCAGCCGCATAGCACAGGGAGATCAGCTCCGTGCTTTGTGACCACCTAGAGGGGTGGGATAGGGAGGGTGGGAGGGAGGGAGACGCAAGTGGGAAGAAATATGGGAACATATGTATATGTATAACTGATTCACTTTGTTGTAAAGGAGAAACTAACACACTATTGTAAAACAGTTATACTCCAATAAAGATGTTAAAAATAAAAAAATTAAAAAAAAAGAAAAATCCAAATAAAATTAGCAATTAGAGGGGCTTCCCTGGTGGCGCAGTGGTTGAGAGTCCGCCTGCCGATGCAGGGGACGCGGGTTCGTGCCCCGGTCCGGGAAGATCCCACCTGCCGCGGAGCGGCTGGGCCCGTGAGCCGTGGCCGCTGAGCCTGTGCTTCCGGAGCCTGTGCTCCGCAACGGGAGAGGCCACAACAGTGAGAGGCCTGCGTACCACAAAAAAAAAAAAAAAAAAAAAAAAAAAATTAGCAATTAGGGTTTTTTCCCCCTCTTTCTCCCAGACCAAAGAAGTCTGGAGATAGTCCAAAGACAGGTGGTGCCTCCATGGTTATCAGGCACCCAAGCTGTTTCTGTCTCTCTGGTTGAACCATCCTTATCATATTATCTCATGATCCAAAATGGTTGCTGGAGTGTCAGCCATCACATCCGCATTACAAGCAGCAGGATGGAAGAAGAGGGGAAGGATAACAGGGGTCCTCCTCTAGCAGAAGTAGTTCCTTTCAAAACATTTCCTCAAAGGCCTACATAGTACTTCAGCTTACATCTCACTGGCTAGACTTAGGCACACAGCTATACCATCTTATAGTGGAGGCTGGAAGATGAGTCTTCTGGCTGAATACATTGCTGCCCTGAATCAAATGGGGCTCTCTTACTGAAGAAAGGGAGACTGGATAGAGGGGACGTAACCAGTAGTCCCTGACACATCCAGCAAGGTACTGTTTGTACAAAGAGTGTAGTATAGTGGAAAGGACTTGAACTTTGAATTCAGACAGACTTGTGTTTGAACCTTAGTTCCTCCACTTACTAGGTGCAGGACCACTTCTTTGAGCCTCAGTTTCCTACCCATAAAACACCAGGAGAGTAATAGCTACTTTGTAAGAGTTGTTGTAAGGTTTAAACAAAACCATGTGCGTAAGTTGCCTTGTACATGATGGGTACTAAATGGTGGCCATTATAGTTGTTATTATAAATGGGTAGGCTGTGCCTTCTACCTGCATCAGCATAGTGAGTATTTTTAAAAATTGAGATATAATTCACATAGCATAAAATTTACCCTTTTAAGTTGTCCAATTCAGTGAGTTTTAGCATATTCACAAAGCTGTGTAACCATGACCATGATCTAATTCCAAAACATTTTCACCACTCCCCCAAATCCCATATCCACAGAGTCATTCCTTCTTCCGTCCCCCAGCCCCTGCCAACCACTAGTCAGCTTTCAGTCTCTGTGGATTTGCCTTTTCTGGACATTTTGTGTAAATGGAATCATATAATTTGTGACCTTTTGTGTCTTTCACTTAGCATAATGTGTTTTCAGTTTTAATCCATGTTGTAGCATGTATCAGTAGTTTATTCCTTTTTTGTGGCTGAATAATATTCCATTGCATGAACACACCACAGTTTGTTTATCCATTTGTCTGTTGGACATTTGGGTTGTTTCCACTCTGACTATTGTGAGTAATGCAGCTGTGAACATCCGTGTACAAGTTTTTGGTGAATGTGTGTTTTCATTTCTCCTGGGTGTATCCCTAAGAGTGGAATTGCTGGCTCATATGGTAACACTATGCTTAACCTTTTGAGGAACTGCCTGATTGTTTTCCAAAGCTGCTGCACTATTTTACATCCCAGCTAACAATGTATGAGGGTTCCAATTTCTCCACATCCTCTCCAACTCTTGTTACCTTCCAACTTTTTTATTATAGCCATACCTAGTGGCTGTGAAGTGGTGTCTCGTGGTATTGATTTGCATTTCCCTGGCGACTAATGATATTGGGCACATTTCATGTGCTTATTATCCCGTTTTATATCTTTGTTGGAGAAATGTCCATTTGAGTCCTTTGTCCTTTTAAAAATTAGTTATTTGTCTTCTCATTGTTGAATTTTAAGAGTTTATGGGACTTCCGTGGTGGCGCAGCGGTTAAGAATCCGCCTGCCAGTGCAGGGGACACGGGTTTGAGTCCTGCTCTGGGAAGATCCCACATGCCGCGGAGGAACTAAGCCCGTGCGCCCCAACTACTGAGCCTGTGCTCTAGAGCCTGCGAGCCACAACTACTGAGCCCACGTGCTGCAACTACTGACGTCTGCGTGCCTAGAGCCCGTGCTCTGCAACAAGAGAAGCCACCGCAATGAGAAGCCTGCGCGCTGCAACAAAGAGTAGCTCCCGTTCGCCACAACTAGAGAAAGCCCGTGCGCAGCAACGAAGACCCAATGCAGCCCCAAAAATAAAAATAAAAACAAAACAAAACAAAAAAAGTTTATATATTTGGATACTAGACTCTTATCAGATATATGATTTGCAAATATTTCTCCCATTCTGTTATGTATATTACCTAATTTGCTCTTTTTAACAATCCTTTGAAGTGGATATTAGTGTCCCCATTTTACAGATGAGGAAGCTGAGGCTCTGAGGCAGTGAAATAACTTGTCCAGGGTAACACATCTACTAACTGTGAAGATGGCACTGGAACCCAGGAAAAGATTAGCCAGGGCTCTTTTTGTTTTATCAGTAGAAACCCATCTCAGACCAGCTTACACTAAAAAAGAAGTATAACTGCTCGTGTACCTGGGAAGTCCAGGACTGGCAGCAGGCATGGGAGAGATTCTGTAGTCCACTGATGCAAGTGATGTCACCAGGACTCTTCCTGTCGCCCCCTCCCTCCGTCTCTTGCTGTCTTTTGGTTATAGCATCATTCTTAGGCAAGATCTCTCGTGTGTGGAAAAGGTGGTCATCAGCAACTAAAGGCTTCCTAAGTCCTTTGCGCTAGACCTAGAGAAGAGACACGTTCCTCTTTACCCTAGCTTCCATTATCAGACCCCCATAAAGCTCTCTGATTGACCTTGCGGGAGTTTAATGCCTATCGGAATACCCATCGATGCTGCTTTCAGGAGTCTGGGATACTCTAGACAGCTTGGTCCAGCCCTTTGGTTGGGAACGTAGCAACATATGATTGACAGTCTCTGGAGAATCATGTGGAGTTAAGGAGAGGGTCATTCCTAAAAGAAGGGGATTTGTAAGGCAGACAAAAAATGTAATCAGTGTTCTACAAGGTCTGTCTTGAACTACTAAGTTCAAGATGCTGAAATTTGTTGCGGGTAAATGGAAGTTAATTCCCAAAACCAAATAGTAGGGGAAAAGTCAATTTATTCACAAAAGTTAAACAAAAGATAATTGAAAATAATTATCTCCACATCCAATCAACAGTGAGTTCTCTGCTTTCCACTTAAACATAGCAATTTTATAAATTGGTTTGTATAATACCTCTAAACCTCTAAGACCACAGCAAAAAGACTAATTTTTCAAAAACAATAAACAAAATAAAGAACAGGGAACAGAAGCTAAATGCTTCCGTCAGACGCTTAGCTAGCAATTGTAGAGTTTTTTGTGTTTTTTTTTTAAATTAGAGCCCCTAGTGTGATTTGGAATGTTCATATTTGAGGAGGATGTTAACCCAGTAGCATATGCTAGGAAGAAAACTCTGCAGTGGGTGGGCAATTTTCTTTTTTCAAATAGAGTGATGCCCTACATTTGACATAATTACAGGAAAATTCTATTATAATACAGCTCATTGTTATGTGGGTTCAGATACATTGCAGGTGAAATCATATTTTTGAAGAGCGACAGCTGGGTACTGTGATAGATTCCTATAATACAGGGTGCCTATCACAGCGGCCCCCAACCCAGAACTAATGACCTCCAGACCGTTCTTGGCTTACAAGTAGATCTTGAGGCAGAGCTGGTGTTTGGGGTTGGTTGTAACACTGATATAAAAAAAGAATTCATCAAATTATAGGATATTATTGCCCTAGGACCTCAGAGAGCTTCTGCCCCAGGCTCCCAGGAAATGAGACCAAAGGAGGTGAGATGATTTGGCCGAGGAAAAGGAGCTGACCTCCCTGGCAATGCCATGTTCCTTCTCAGTGCTAAAGTCACAGAGCTGTCATTTATCAAATTTTTCTTCTTGAGTAATGTTTCAGATGACAGGCAGCTTTGAAAAGTACTCATAACAATAGGTCTAACTGGGCTTTGGGCAAATCAGAGAGATAGTCATATATGAAAGGACTTTTTTTTGGACTTCACATTCACAGGTCACATAGTTGAAAGACACATTTATTTTCTGTCTGAATTCTTTGAGCATTTTGGCAGTTGTGCTGCAGACTTGTATCTCTGTCTACATGTGAGGACAGGGGCTGTATCTTAGGTGTCTTTTTGGCTCCTGAAGAGTCTAGCATAGGACCTGTTTCGAAGACAAATAATGGTATCAGTAGCTAACATTTATTGATCATTTACTATATACTGGCACTGTGCTATAGCATCTTGCATGGATTATCTCATTTATACCTCACAGCAACCTTAGGAGAGAGAGAGAGATCTCCTCACCATCCTCCTTTTATAGGACAACCTCCTTGGTTGCTCTCTTCCTTTTTTATATATATATATATATTTTTTTTTTTTCCATTTTTTTTGTGAGTGTGCATGTGTATGCTTCTTTGTGTGATTTTGTTTGTATAGCATTACTTTTACCATTTCTCCTAGGGTTCTGTCTGTCCGTTGTTTTTGTTTTGTTTTCTTTTTTTGTTTTTTAGTATAGTTTTTAGCGCTTGTTACCATTGGGGGATTCGTTTTTTGATTTGGTTGCTCTCTTCTTTCTTTCTTTTCTTTTCTATTACTTTACCTTTTTATTTTTAATAATTTTTTTTATTTTTTATTTTAATAACATACATCCATCCGTTCATTCATTCATTTATTTTCTTCCCTTTTCTTCTGAGCCATGTGGCTGACAGGGTCTTGGTGCTCCGGCCGTGTGTCAGGCCTGAGCCTCTGAGGTGGGAGAGCCGAGTTCAGTACACTGGTCCACCAGAGACCTCCCAGCTCCACGAAAACTCAAATGGTAAAAGCTCTCCCAGAGATCTCCATCTCAATGATAAGACCCAGCTCCACTCAACGACCAGCAAGCTCCAGTGCTGGACACCCCAGGCCAAACAACTAGCAAGACAGGAACACACTCCTACCCATTTCCAGAAAGGTTGCCTAAAATCATAATAAGGTCACAGACACCCCAAAACACACCACCGGACATGGACCACCTCCTTTGAAACTGACATTAAGAAACTCGCTAAGGTTAGCAATCCCTGTTAAGTGGCAGGGCTGGGATTTGAACCCAGGTAATCTGAACCCAGATCACACATTCTTAACCCCTGGAAAGATTCTAGTGCTGCCCAGTAACTGTGAATGGAACTGAACTGACGGGTTCCAACCTAGTACCTCTGCGCCCACTGGGGAATGTCCTCAGGGACTCAGGAGACAGTGGTCTTATCTCTGAAAATGTCCAAACAAGGAAAGGGAGAGTAAAGTGGGTTTGGCAGGAGAAATCTCATCTACGCTAGTGCTGTAGGGCTGCCCTGGGTTGAGGGAGGGGAGGGTCGTTTTACTAAAACATCACGACTGACTCCCAATGTTCAGGTTACAGAACATCTCTCTCCTTATTTCTTGTGACTTCTAACCTTTTATAAAGGGGCTCTTAAGGGAAAGGGGCAAAGGGTGGGAGGGGAGGACTTAGAAGGTCCATCCACTGACACTGATTGCCCTCAAGCTCCCTGGCTTAGCTGGTTTTTGGAGAGCAGGAAAGAAGAGAAAGAGGCAGGACAGTGATAACGGGGTGGGTGTGACTCCGGTCTCATGCTGTACTCACAGTCTTCTTGCTCAAAGTTAGGGGAATCAGTTAAGTGGTCCTATGCCAAATTTTATGTAGTTACAGTTTTTAAAAAAAATAAATTTATTTATTTTATTTATTATTTATTTTTGGCTGCGTTGGGTCTTCGTTGCTGCACGTGGGCTTTCTCTAGTTGCGGCGAGCGGGGGCTACTGTTCGTTGCAGTGTGCGGGCTTCTCATTGCGGTGGCTTCTCTTGTTGCACAGCATGGACTCTAGGTGCGCGGGCTTCAGTAGTTGCAGCACGAGGGCTCAGTAGTTGTGGCTTGTGGGCTCTAGAGCGCAGGCTCAGCAGTTGTGGTGCACGGGCTTAGTTGCTCCGCAGCATGTGGGAATCTTCCCGGACCAGGGCTCGAACCCGTGTCCCCTGCATGGGCAGGCGGACTCTCAACCACTGCGCCACCAGGGAAGCCCTGTAGTTACAGTTTTAAATGGTAGGCAGATGTCTACAGGCATTCCTTGATACCGTGATGCAAAGACCAACATAATCCGTTCTTAAATGGGAGTTTCAGATACTTTTCTTTTGGCAAGGTCTTTAATCCCTTCCTTGAAATGTAACTGGTTAAGGTGGAGGAGTGGGGCAACACTTGGGAACCCGCATACCTGGGGTCTGGCCCTGATTTCCCACAATTTGGCCAGGGAATGCTGGGCAAGTCATTTAACCACTGGAGAATCTGTTTCCTGGTCCGAAAAGTGAAAGGGTTGGTAACCATATTATTCTTGAAATTCTTTCCAACTCTGGTAGTTTATGATGATGTCAGATGATTGAAGAGACTCTAAGAACCAGGATTCCTCTTTCTAGTTCTCCTCCCCCAATTTCTCTTACACCCCTCCCCCAATGTAAATGCTCATTCATTCATTCATTCACTCTTCCCTCCATCTCTTCTATAAGTATCTCTTAAGCACCAGGGGCTCGGGGACTGTAACAGCAAATGGAAAACCCCCTGGTCTCAAGGACGTCACAGTCTAGTCTAGTTGGAGAAATATAAATATTTGGAAAACAGTGCCCTTGGAAAATGGTGCCATGGAAAAGGGTCATAAAAGAGGCATGTTCTCAGTCCTGAGTTGCACAGACGTGGGCCTGAGTAAGTGTGAGCCACGAAACTGAAACTAAGACAAATTCATCAAAAAAAAAAAAAAAAAAAAGAAAAGAAAAGAAAACTGCATGTTCTCTAAGTGTTTCTCATTTTTCAGAATCCCGTATAACACCACAATTTTTCTTCACTGGATGTTGTTTTACTTATATTAGAAAAGATGTAGCTCATAAAAAAGAGCTGGCTCAATCCAAAACACATTTATTGGGTATCCACAGGGAACCTGTACTAGGCAGTGCCTTCCGTGGGGAAGGAAAAGCCTGCAGGGTTTGGTTTCAGACCGGCTGTGAATAGCAGTTCTCTGTTTATTAACTGTTGTCCTTGAGGAGATTGGGCATGTCCCTGAGTTCTCAACAGACAGGGTGGTCCCTCAGGAGGCTAGTGGGGGAGATTTCAGGAGATGGTGCTTGTAAAATGCCAAGCCTGGGGCCGTAGGAATCTCTTGTCCCTCCCTTAGTTCTTCAGGGATGTAGGTGATACAGATAAGGATACAATTTAGTCTCCTTGTGCCCTCAAGGATTGACAGTCCGGGAATTCTGTAGTGCAGGAAACTCAGTAGGAACATGGCGTTCGGAGCCAAGCCCCGCCACTAACAGAGTTAATTGTC
>NC_041228.1:9896791-9902741 GCF_002837175.3 Physeter macrocephalus
GGATGGGGGTGGGGGGGCGGGGGTGGGTTCTCATCTCTGCATGTGTCGGGAGTCTGAAGCCCCTCCCAGTGATGCCAGTAACCTTCACACAAAGTAAGAGAGGCTACACTGCAAACATCCCTGTGAAGATTAATCCCAGCTGGAGGAATGGGGCGATAGGAGTGTTCTCCAGACCAGCCAAGCCTGCATTTGAGTTGGGCTTGTAATGAGTTCCCCAGAAGGAAAAGAGATAACACGTTGGCTCCAAAAGAAAATCATCCTAGGGCTGTGGACCCGTTGTCCGGAGGCTGATCACATGGCTGTGAAACCGGATCAGTCAGTCTGGCTCCACCACTTGCCAAGGTGAACTCTAAGCTCCAGGTTTCCCCCAGGTATAAAATGGGGATAATACCAGCGCCTGCTTTACGTGGTTGCTGTGAGTATGAAGTGAGGGCAGGCCTGCTGCAATGCAGAATCGTGCAGGGCGTATAGTAAGCACAACAATTGTTAGTTGATGTTGTTTGCTTACAGGATAGAGCAGAAATATATTCCTGAGTTCTTTCAGTTGATATTTACACCAGGATTCTGAGTCTTCTGGGTCCCCAGCACTCTGCCTGACTTTTCTTCCTTATCTCCCTCAGAAGGAACAGTCAGGGAACAAGAGAGTTAGTTTTTTGTCTCCAAACAAACCATATTCTCCTCTTTACTTACTGAGAACACTCCAGTGGTTTTACTTGGAGTATTTAAATAAAGTACATTGGAGACTAGAATAGGCTCTTGTTTTATTACATGAAATAGTATAAGCGTACTTGGGGTGCACTCATATAAGGCACGTGAGCGAAGCAGTCTGCAGTGTAGGTCGAATATGGCAACCTGACAGTAAAACACGTGGAATCCAATGCATCCCTCCCTCCTCCTGCCCCCCCGCAGTGCTTTCCTTTCTTCCCGCACTTTGTTAAGATGATAGAAAATAAACTAATAAGGTATCAGGTGAAATGAGGAACTAACAGTACTTTCTTTGGTTGCCTGAGTTGGGAAAGACATCTAACGGAGTAGCGCTATGAGAGGTAGCATCGAGAGCCTGATTTTTGCAGGCCGTAGAAAAAGCCCTGGATTTCGTCTGCTGGGCTCTGGGACATTAACTTGCAGTGAGATCACCTTGTGTCTTGGTTTCCATTATTGTAATGCTCCCACGTCATGACTGTTATGTGGATGAATTCAGACACTGCCTATGTAACAACCAGGGCAGTGCCTGGCCCAGGGCGGGAGCTCAGAAAGTATGGGGTTGGCCAAAGTGTTCGATCGTAACATCTTGTGGAAGAACCCGAACAAATTTTTTGGCCAACCCAATACTGTCCTACACCTCAGTATCCTCGGGTTTCTCTCCGGTAAGTTTAGGATAATCATACTTACCTTATAAAGTTGTCATGAAGTTTAAAGAAGGATATGTGTGTCCAAAATGCTATACTTAGCGAACCATCAGGTATATTGCAGTTCTCAGTAAATTTTTTTTTTGGGGGGGGGAGGAATATCAGAATTTTAATCTCCAGATAAGGCTTTCAATATTCCCATAATACCTGAAAAGTATTGTCCACTTATGATGTCTCAGACCCTGTTAAGCACTTTATGGGCTTTAGCTCATAGACTCCTGAGAGCACTAAGAGATAGTTACTAACATTGCCCCCATTTTGCAGATGTGAAAACCGAGACTCAGAGACATGAATTACTTTAATGAGGTCTAATAGCTGCTATGTGGTAGAGATGTGAGGCCAAGTCTTCCTCATGAGAATCAGCCTATAACTCATGCTATTATGCTGTTTTGTCCTCTAGAAGTTGCCTTGGTCAGAATATCCTTCTTTATAGGAACTGTGTTCCATGAAAATGAGGCTTTAATTTTATGGCCTCCATTCAGTTCTGATCCTGATTAGTATTCATCCTATTTGATTCTAGATACTGTTTATTTACTTCCAAAATCCATCACTCATGGATCTGACCTCACAAGGGATACTTACAAGAATAGGCAAGGTCTCTAAAGATGGTCCCCAAATCTGAGATCCCAGACTTTGGGAATTACTGTGCAATCTCCCCTCGCCCCTCTTCTTTCCTCCTCCAGGTGACTAATTTAGGGAGATATCTGAGTCTTGGAATGAAAAAAGAAGTATTTATAGTCCTACTTCACATAAAAAGGGAGTTCAAAGGGAACTACCATTGGCTGATTAGTCAAACTGCTTTATCCATATCTGCTCACTTTATTTCACGTAACACAACCTGTAGTGTAGTAGTTTTATTATTACACTCATTTTGCAGATGAGAAAACAAGGCTAATAAGTGACAGAGTAGAGATTCAAACCCAGGTCCCAGTTAACACAAAGCGTATTCTCTTCCCACACCACCCGTCGTCCCTGTCCCACGAAGGCGCTGGGAGGCTTGGAGGAATGCTGTAATTCCATCCCGTCAGTTTGGGCCGCTGCCTAGCACTGTGGAGCAGAGCACCAGTAGCTCCTCTTGGTTTCTCCTGCCCAGAGAGCACTTCACACCCGCTTCCCTCTCTGCCACCCCCGGTGCATTGTCAGCTGTCTTGTAAATGCACCTGCTCAGTCTTAGGCAGATGGATGAGTGGAGCCTGCAACGGGGAACCGAACTCAGACAATGCCTGACGACTGTGGGGTCAGTAATGCCATTGCTGACCAGGGAAATAAACCATCACTCTTCTTACCGCTGCTTTGCAAGAAGAAGAAAAGTATTCTGTAAGGACCATTCTCACCTTGGTCAGCAGTGCTCAGAGTAAACAGGCACGATGAGTCCGGGGTGCCGAACGGTGCTTGATGGGGATGGTGATGACAGCAACAAAGAAGATGCGTGCTTTAGCCAGAGCTGGGTGCGCACAAGTGTGCGTACACACGTGTGCGAGTATGTGTGTGTATTTTTCCTGCCTCCGGAAGGGATGCTGTGTATTTCTGAGCAGCTCTGCACAAAGGAATCCAGCATTTAAGTTTTGCCTGCATCACATTCTGTTCACAAAAGATAGCCAGGAATGGTTTTCGGGGCATGGTTTCAAATTTAAAAAGGATTATGGCCCATGAACCCTAGAAATGGTGGGTGGAGGTGTGAACCTTTGAAATTCTAATGGCAGCCCAGTCTAAGGAGGTATATATTTACCCGGGCACAATATCTCATTGTTCACATACTCCTTTCTTGGCCAGAGGAGATGGGGAGGAGGAGCAGATATATATATATAACGTAGTCTTCAAATGAAACTGAAACAACAATTGGTGGCAGCAGTTTGGACTCTGGTGAGTTCCGTCAAGAAAGAAATCCCTGCTGTTGACCATCGCAGTTAGCTTAGCTTGTCGTAACAATCTTTATTCCTTGCGTCTGTAGAGCTGAGGGGATACACAGACTCAGCTCCAGCTGGGAGGGATCTATGTGGTCATTTTGACACACCCACCCCTTTAGTTTACAAGTGATGGCACCACGGCCCAAGGTGACAGCATCAGTTATTAGGAGAGAAAGCTCTGGAATCCAGGCCTCCTGGAATTGAGGCAATTATTCACCGACTCTAGGCTTTTCATAATGGCTCATATTTATCGAGTGTTTACTCTAAGTCATACATATGGGATGGAAGCAGCTACCAGCCCAGCGGAGGTGACAGGCATTCGATGACAACTTGGAATAGAGGGAAGAGTAGAAATAATGCAAAATCAAAGTCTAAATTGATTTCCAGCCTAGAGGAAGGCCTTCCTGGAATGGATGGAAGTCTGAGTGCTGGGTGTCGGGCTCTCAACTGCTGCATGGGGTAGCATGCGGTTACTGAGGCTCAGAAAGCTTAATTAGCCCAAGCTAGTAGTGGCCATGTTTGCTCCAGTCACAGAACCTTCTAGATGCAGGATGACCCAGTTAGTATATGGAAAAAGAGGTAGGATTTTCTTCTGGTGGCTCATACGCCAGTCTGTCAACAACAGCACATGAGCAAGTGACCTCCAGGTGCAGGTCTTTTCTTTTTTTTTTAAATATTTACTTATTTTATTTATCTTTGGCTGCGTCGGGTCTTAGTTGCGGCACGCGGGCTCTTTGCTGTGGTGCGCGGGCTTCTCTCTAGTTGTGGCGCATGGGGTCCAGAGCACCTGGGCTCAGTAATTGCCGAGTGCGGGCTTAGTTGCCTCCATGGTCCCTTCCCCGACCAGGGATTGAACCCGTGTCCCCTACATTGGAAGGCGGATTCTTAACCACTGGAGCAGCAGGGAAGCCCCCGGGTGCAGGTCTTAAATGGCCTGCAATGGCCATTTGGCTGTCTCCCCAGAACCTCAGCCTTGGTGTGTCCCAAACCAAACTTTTAAAGTGTGAATGAGGAGGAGGAGGGTGCCTGTTTGCTTCTTTACTTATTTTTAGAATGCCTCTCAAAACTGATGTCTCAACACCTCACTTTGGCAGGGAAGAGTCTTTATTGGTGTATGCTGCCTTACCAAGGCCTTCCTTGCATTAGCTGAAATGCTTGCCTTCCTAACATAAATGAGCAGTTCCCTGAAGGCACAGTGCAGGTTCAGGACAGCCAGCACAGGTAGACAAAACAGCTGGAACTCTCACAATGGCTTTCCTGTGCACAAAGCACTTTCTCATCCGTTATCATTTAACAGCCTCATGGGGTTGATGCCCTCATCTTTCCTCTTCTTGGGAGGCAACTGAAGGCCAAGATCGCAGAGCCAACAGCACGAGGCAGCCCCTCATTCTCTTTTCTGCTCAAGATGTCACCTTGTCAGAGAGGCCTTCTCTGAACACTCCTTATACCAATAGCACCTGCATCACTTTGTTACTCTATATGTACTCCACTTTATACTACGTAAGTATTGCTTTTCTGTTTCCCTACTAGAAGGTAAGGTCAGGAGAGCAGCTCATTGTCACTGCGGAATCTCCAGGGCACATAGCAGGGTCTTAGTAAATAGTTATTGACGGTTGAGCGAGGAGATGCGTTTTCATTCGACAATCCCTCCCAGGCCCAATGCTAAAACAGGCCCACAAGGTCCCTCCCTGCCTTGAGGCACTCCGTTGTAGTTTACGGAAGGTTGTCAGACAAGACAACCATACAAGGTGGCAGGAGCTCAATCCCAGGTGAGGCCCCGGGGCCAGCCTTCTGCCCAGGGGGGAGCATTTGGGAGCTGAGTTTACCAGGAGGCTCCCATTGGCTCCAATTACAGGAGCCAATCCTGAGGCGCTTCCTAAGGGCCTAGCGTTTTTTTTTTTTTTTTCCAAAACCAATTTCATCCGCAATCAATGGTGAGAAATTAAATGGATTCTTTGGACTAAGTAGATTGAGCAAAATAGCCATCTGCCAGGGCCGAGGAATGAGCAATCTGTTGGTGATTTTTCCGCTGAAATTTGGCATCTGCTTGGCGTTGTACACCATTTGCACCTCGGGAAATGCCTTTTACACCCCCGACCCTCGTCTGGCCTTCAGGTTTTAAAAAAAAAAAAAGCAAATGAAAGGTAAGAAAATTATAAAAAAGAAAGAACCCTTCATGTGTCTTCACTTAGCATTTTAGCGACTTAAGCAAAGTGCACAAAACGAGCCTTCCAAAGGCGGTGAGCGCCCTGAAAGGGAGTAAGGGCCGGAGCCGGCGAGCGGGCAGCTTCAAGCCCGGGCGCCGGGCCGGTTCCTCGCTGCGGTCGCGGGGGCCGCCCCGTGCCCCTGTCGCCGGGCCCGCGGCCCTCGCAGCAGGAGGCGGCTCTCCGGGCCTCGCTTCCTGCACCCACACGGGACTAAAAAAGAAAGCGCACAACTTTTTTTTGGTCCCCCTTCTTGCGAAAGGCTCGCGTAACGAGCTCGCCGGAGTAACCGCTCTGGGGGCGGCCCCGGGACGCTGGCTTCCGCCGCCCCGCGCGGCCCCCGCCCGGGAGCGGGCGTCGGAACGTGGCCCGGGCGGCGGCGCGGCGGGCGGGGGCCGGGCCGGGGGCGGGACCGGGGGCGGGGGCGGCG
>NC_041228.1:9902751-9955591 GCF_002837175.3 Physeter macrocephalus
ACTGTAGCGGGAGCGCCGCCCGCCTCCCGCCAGCCCGCCAGCGGGAGTGTGTGCTAAGTCAGTCGGTGTCCGCGCCGCCGCCTGTCAGAGCGTGTGAGGAGGCAGCGCCTGCCGCCCCGACCTGCCCAGCCCGGGCCCCCGCGCAGCGCCGCGCAGCGCCGCGTCCCCTCCCCCGCCGCCGCCGGCATGAGCAGAGGGAGGCGGGTCCCCGAGAGCCCCCTGCCTCGCGCGCCGCTCGGAGTTTGAAGGGCCCCGCGCCGAGCGCCGCCGCCGCCGCCGCCTGCTTCGGCCGCCAGCCCTTTCTCCTGCCGCCGCCGCCGGGATCTCGAGCCGCTCCAGGCCGGGCGGCGGGTGGCGGGCTGCGCGCGGGGCGTTCATGAGCCGCCGGCCGGCCCGCAGCCCCGGGAGCCTGCGCCGTGACTCACCCCCCGCCCCCGCTTGTGTCTCGCCCTCCCCGGCAGGATGCCGGACCAGATCTCCGTCTCCGAGTTTATCGCCGAGACCACCGAGGACTACAACTCGCCCACCACGTCCAGCTTCACCACGCGGCTGCACAACTGCAGGAACACCGTGACGCTGCTGGAGGAGGTAGGTCGGGGCCGGTGACCTCCGCGCACCCCCCCCGCCCCGCCCCCGGCGCCCGCCCCCCAGCCGGGGACCCCGGCCCGCCAGCTGGGATGCCTCGCTGCCTCCCCTCGCGGCCGCCGCCTCGCAGTTGGATTGTTTCGATTTCCGAGCCGGGGAGGATGGGGATGTTGGGGCCTGGGGAGCCACACCCCCTCCGGGACCCCCTCCGCCCACCGCGCTCCCAGGTGATCGGGGGACTTCAGATGTGCAGCCCCCGCCCCATTTCCCCCGGAGCTGGAGGTGGGGGAGAGAACTGAGCGGGCTCTAGACAGCCCGAGGCAGAAGAAGAGGGAAGTCCTCTCCCTCTCTTGCGCCCTTCCTGGGTGCCAGGCAGGCTTCTAGGCGCTTTCTACATCCTTGTGACCCTCTCGTAACCCGCGAAGCAGGTGGTGTCAGGCCACCGAGGGCAGGGAGGCGAAGGCCGGTGGCCAAGGTCACTCGTGAGGGACTGGGAGATGGTCAGTGAATGCAGCTCTCCAAGGCCCGGCTTGGCCAGGCAGGCTTCGCTGCATAGGCGAGGGCCGGTGGAAAAATCCCAAAGGAATGAGAGGGGGCTCAGGCCGGGACTGCCTCCCCCCTAAGATTCCTCCCTTCTAGTCCTAAAGCCCTGGGTGGAAAGAGATATCTGTGCAGACTGGTCCTCACCCTCCTCCCCTGGCTGGATGGTTTGGTTAGGTTTGAGGCTGCTGCGCCAGCAGGATCTGCCCACAGGGAACTCCTAAGCTGTGAATGCAGACCCGAGGCTGATGCTGCCTGGAAGAGCTGGCTAGACAGGAAGAAGGGAGGCCTGCGACTGCAGAAGGAACAGCTCCTCTTATCTGGGTCCTCCGGGGAGAGGTTGTGGGTGCCCAGGGCAGAGCCAAGGGTGTAGCAGTTTCCTTTAAAATTTTAAGTGAATTAGTGATCAGGCAGAGTGGGTAGGTAAGGAGGAACCCACAAGCCCAGGAGCTGCAGAAGCCTCCGAACCGCCATAAAAATAGGCATTTGCCCTGGAACTCTGCACCATCTCTGAGTGCCGTAAAGCACCACTACCCTCCAAAGAAGCCAAAGCTATTTCAACTGAAAAAGACAGCATTGGGGGAAGTTAGGAAGGCAGATCATTTTCCCTGCGTAGATTATTATTGTGTGGTTGGTTTACTTGAGGTTTGGGAAGCTCTTTCCGATTTAAGCTCACCATGGCTCCCCCTCTGTAACATTAAGAAGCTTGGGCTTCTGTGGGCAAACTGCTCTTGACGCAGGCTTCGATACTCAGCTCTGGGTCAGGTTACAAGCAGAACTGGTGTTCAGAAGCTCAGGGGCCCTAAATTTTAGGAGAGGAGACGTTCCTGCTAGTGCTGGGTCCTGTTTTGCTGGCCTGATGCTGCAAATTAGTCTGAATGTTTTATGCCAGTTGAGGTTGCTTCTGGAGTCTCTCTGAAGTTAATGTTGGGTTATTGAACTGAATTTTGAAATTCAGCTGGAGAAATACCATCTAACTAGATTTGTTGGAAAGCCAGAGGTAAATGGCTCTCTTCTTTGTTTTAGTTTTGTTTTTGTCAACTGCCTGCCTGTCTGTTGCACCAGCCTGATGTTTGGTGTCTGGGATTAAACGGACTTGCCAGGCATTCAACCCTATGACAAGTCTGTCCTTCACTTGATTGTGATAAATTGAAACATGCTGATATGGGAGCATTTTTCATCCTTCTTCTGTAGTAATTGTATATGCTTCTAAAGACTGTGACATCGTTTAGACTGAGCGGTTATTTTCCTTCTCGAGAAGTTCTTCAGTGCCTGCTAATAGAGCTGTTAATTATTTTAACTTTCCCTTTCTGCACATTCAGATAGTGTCACTGTATTCTGTTTGTGTGGGGTGTGATAAGGGTAAGTATATAGTTGGTGATGCGGTTTGTAGGGCTATGTGCCCACATTTTGCGGCCACATCAGAGGATAGGGTTAATGTTTTAAAATTACATGCAGCTGCTCTTGATCTTCGTTTGAGGCTACTAAATTTAACAGCAAATACAGCAGATACATTTTTTTGGCGAGGAATATTGTTTTGCAAGGTTAGATAGAAAAACAGACCCGGTGATAATACAAACTTGGTCACCTATGAACTTGAGAAGGACTTGGAACCAGGCTGGAAGTTCAGAAGTGTCATGTTGGAGTACGTTGATATGTTCCCCAAAATATCACAATGAATGTTTCATAGAGAGTGGCACAATAATTTTGTAACTGTTTTTCTGAACTCAAGTGCAGTCCTGGTCAAGAAATCCTTGTCTCCAGCCTGCACGTTTTAACTACTGAATTGTATTCCATGACGTTGGACTCGTGAGTGATTGCCTTTAACATAAATGTGAAATATGCCCTTTAGTTTCTTAATTGATAGATAATCACCACAGTTGAATTTTTAATCCCCCCCACCCGAGCTTACATATGTGGAAGAGGTACATTAGTATAAATGTCTTGAGTGGATCAGAATTCAGTTCTTAAAAATTATGGGGCTTAGGACTTCCCTGGTGGTGCAGTGGTTAAGGATCTACCTGCCAATGCAGGGGACACGGGTTTGAGCCCTGGTCCGGGAAGATCCCACATGCCGCGGAGCAACTAAGCCCGTGCGCCACAACTACTGAGCCTGAGCTCTAGAGTCCATGAGCCACAACTGCTGAGCCTCAACTACTGAAGCCTGCGCACCTAGAGCCCGTCGCTTCGCAAGAAAAGCCACTGCAATGAGAAGCCCACGCACTGCAACAAAGAGTAGACCCCGCTTGCTGCAACCAGAGAAAAGCCCGCACGCAGCAATGAAGACCCAACGCAGCCAAAAAATAAATTAATTAATCAAAAAAAAATTATGGGGCTTAAGGTTGTTATCCTCAAAATATAAGGAAAAGATTTGGGGCAGACCACGAAATCTTGTTGGCCTAGGCTTCATGAGTGAGATATATGGAAACTTTAAGAGCGCTGTTTGTATTATCTTGTGGTTATTCTTAGGAATAGAACTTTTGGGTACTTTTTTGGTGATGTGGAAACTCAGGAATAGGAATTAATTTGGGCCGCTTAGAATTTTTAAAAAAATCTTTTTCTAGTTCTACTAATTGTCTTCCTATTTATTTATGAACTTTTTTGCTCTTTGGATTCCTAAGTCTCACCTAAAAGGTTGTATTAGATCTCCTAGCTTGGAACCCCAAATTAGCCCACACTCTCCCTTTTGCTGTGTCCTGTTGGCAAAGAGTTCTGTGCTTTGCAGATGTTGGTGCTTTTATTTTCATCTCTCTGTGATGTGCACTCAAGGAGCTGGGTCAGAAATATGCGGTAAAAAAGGAAAAGAGTTTACTTCTGGGCTTCACCTTTGGGGGCAAAGGGTCCCACATGACCCTGGAAGTCATGGCGTGGCTGGCACACAATGAGTGGCTGCTTTTGAGAGGCAAGAGCGGATGGGCTGCCAAGGTTTCTTGCTGGTGTGTGAGTGTTTTCCAAGCAAAAAGCCAGTGTTTTGCTTATTCAGCAACCAGAGCACACTGATGTGTGCCATTTGACTTGTGACCGTTTGGAAATGATGAGTAAATGACTAGGAGAAGGCAGGGCTTTCCCAAGAGGGGAGCAAGCAGGCCCATTCCAGGACCACTGTCGGGGGAGAGAGTAGGACAGACTCTACATTTAAAGGCTTAGATAGGTCCGTACTTGGTGCTTGGTGACAGGGAGAGTCCAATATGATACACGAAGGTTGGCTTGGTTATTTAGTATTGGCCCAGCAGTTTTATCTTTGGTGACGGTGGAGGAGGCACGTTCTGCCCATTTATTGAGCAGCTGCTCTGTACCAGGCGCGTTGAAGACACACGGCACGCGTGATCACACTTAATCCTCATACAGGCTTTATGAAGGAGGGACAGTTGTTACCTCCATTTTACAGAGAAGAAAACTGAGATGAAGTGATGAAGTGATTTGTCTCCAAGGTGAAATGGCTAGTAAGTAAATGAGTTAGGAAATCCTAAACAAGACATAAAGTAGACGTTCTAAATGTCCACAAAGACATATTGCAGGCGTTTTGTAGAGAACGTAGGAGGCTACACTTTAAAAAAAAAAATTATTTATTTTAGGCTGTGTTGGGTCTTCGTTGCTGCGCACGGGCTTTCTCTAGTTGTGGCTCGCGGGCTCTAGAGCGCAAGCTCAGTAGTTGTGGCGCATGGGCTTAGCTGCTCTGCGGCATGTGGGATCTTCCCGGACCAGGGCTCGAACCCATGTCCCCTGCATTGGCAGGCAGATTCTTAACCACTGTGCCACCAGGGAAGTCCCAAGGAGGCTTCACTTTTATTGTCCCTTCTCATTTTGGTCTCATGAAACAGAGGTACCTAAGTTCCTAGGTGGCTTGGTTTTTCTTCATGTTCACGTTCCAGGGAGTTCTTCAAGGTAATACTTAAGTGCACTACTTTTTCTCCCCTGTGCTTTCACAGGTTTGCGTGTGGTTTTTCAGATTCAAATGCGGGAACTTATTTGGCATTATCGAGGAACAGCATTCACTCAGCATATTTTGGGGGAGCGCATGCTGTGTACAGCCTAGTGGAGGTATGGGGGGCGGTGCTACCTGGATTAGGTTATGGAGATTCTGATGGTCTTGGAGAGAGAGCTCAGTTGGGCCATCACTCTTAACAAGGTAGAGAGGGGCAGCTTTTAGGTGGGGGAAATAACATAGGGCATTATCCTGTGACACAAGCTAAATCACTCGTCCAGTCAATATACAAATTGTCCATACACATGCCCTGAAGTGTGCTGGACCCTGGGCATTCTAAGCTGAACAGCCCTGCCCTCAGCAGTCTAAAAGTTTTGTTAAGGGGGTTTTCAGTCAAGTGTGGGTCTTGCATCAGAGGCTGGCTTGTGTTAGCATGGGCAGATGAGGTGTTCAGTCCTTTCTGAAGGCATAGAAATGTTTGACTAAATGAAGAAATGAATGAAAGTGTGGAATGGAGGTTCCTTATCAAGGCCTGTTCCAAAAATAACAGTAGTTACCAGCTGTTAGTGCTCTTAACTGTGTGCCAGCCTCATACTGTTATTTCATGCTGACGTTTACCCTACAGTTATCATTGACCTCATCTTATGATAGTTAAGTCTTTTGCCCAACATCACACAAACGGTAAGTAGTGGATTTGGGAATTACTCCCATATCTATAGTGTTTGCGTGCATGCCAGTCAGACTTCATCTGTATGTGTCTCCTCCCACCCCATGTAAGTTTCATTTTTATCCATGTTCTTTGGGCATCTTCTTCCATGCTGATGGCTAGAGGTCATCAATCTTTGATAAATGCTTTTAAGTCCTCAAGTGTTGTTGTTCTAGGGAATCTCACATGTAGGACCTGTATGGCCAGGGCTTGGAGTCTGACCTTGTTCATCAGCTCCCAGTGTTCTAGAATGCAATTGCATTACTTCTCTTAAATTTTAAAAGCTGGTAAACTTAATAGGAAGTGCTCCTTTATATAGTGGCTGCTAAACTTGGTTGTAGTCTTAAAAAAAACAAGTCTCAGGAAGGGTTTAGATAAAATCAAAGTTGGTCCTTTGCATTGCTTAAGGTTAAGAATATGTGCTTACTTTGTCCCTGAACTCCTGAAGATAAAACAACAAAAGGTGAGCAGGTCTTCCCCGATGCCACCTTCCCACGCAAGATTCTGGGCTCTGTGGCTCAACCCTCAGTCCCGAGGTACTTAGGGTGAGTTTTCTCTGGACATAACCAGCAAAGGCTAGTGCGTGAAGAATACATTTGCCTGTAGAAGCAAGGAGAGACGGACACTTCCTTTATGTACCAGAACTCATACTCTTTCTAAAACGAGGCTCAAACCTGTTAGCCGGCTAGTCCAAGCTAATGCTGTTTGCCTTTTATATACATCTTTAGGGTTTAAAAAACGTTGTCCACTTCTACCATCTAACAAAATCCCTGTCTGATAGCATTCTTATCATTCTTTTACATATGAATAAACCAAGGCTCAGAGAGGTAAAATGTGTTCCCCAAGGTCACACAGTAGTGAATGCTCTGAATGCAGGATCTCTGGATCTGAAAGGCGTTCTGTTTCATCTCTAGTTCACTCTTTTGTGCTTCCTGTCTGCTAGTTTTTGTTTGTTTGTTTGTTTTTTGTCTTGCAGATGTCCGCTGATTATTTTTCTTCTCTCCACTTGATTTCTAGTGCCAGAGACAGAGAGAGACAGAGAGAGACAGAGAGAGACAGAGAGAGACAGAGAGAGAGAGAGAGAGAGAGAGAGAGAGATAGATAGATAGATAGATAGTAGTTCGGGGTAGAGAAGAAAAAGGGAAAGTTGTTTTTCTCTCTTCTTAAGAGACCTCTTGTTGGACCTCTCTTGAAATCTCTGTCTTCTGTAGTCAGAGACAGCGTTGCCAGCAGTCCTCCCTGGGCTCGGCAGAAGTGGAAAAGGCCCTGTGGCTTCCAGCTCCACTCTGGCATACTTGGTCTGGGACTGTTGACTAACCTGTCTTTGCCTGTGAGCTGCCTGCAGCCCTGGCTGAAGAACCGCGACTCTGGGTTGGAGTGCTGCAGGGCTCTCCGGCTGGCTGCCTTCGGGCTTCCTGCCCATCACAGCCCTGCCTTTGGGCTGGGTGCTGGGAACTCTGGACATCAGAGCTGAGGGGCCTCGGAGAAAATCTAGTCTGGTGCTTGCCAGCCTAGGAGCCTGGTCTCTGAGAGGCCCATGGAAGTTGCCATGTGGGTCCAACAGCCACTGGCAGTAGCCCAGGAAAATTAATAGACACCTCTCATAGTGTGGTTCAGCATATTTCTCATGCCAGTTGTCTTGGATTTTGGCTGAAATACATCCGCTTGGTGGTGGAGCACTGATTATCTCCTGCTGATCAGATACTTGGATTGCCAGTTATAGATTCCTAAACTTGGGAAGCAAAATGTTCTCTCATTCTTGTTTTTGGTTTGCTAGAAGAAGCTTTGAGTTTTGTATTCCGGTGGGAGAAAGCTCATGAAGGAAAAGGACCCACACAGATCTAGCTTATTAATGTTGCTTTCAGAGGTGGAGACGGAGACCTAAAGATGGGAAGGAAATTAGGCAGGGGTTTGAATTCCAGTCTCCTGACTCCTAGCCCAGGCTCTTCGCACTCTGCTCTCCCAAAGGGCTATGGAGGCTGGTTGTACACGGGTGGGGGGGGTTGGGGGGGACCCTGTGGCTCTTGCGATGATGCCTTTTCCAGTGTCGTTCCCTAGAACTTGCTTCCAGGTAGAAGGAGTGGAGAATGAACCTGAATTTGGGAACCTGATCTTGCCAGCCGCTCTGCTGGTAAGTCCTGCTCTCACATGGCCTGCTGTGCGAAGCCGCAGCAGCCGTCCCTGATGTGGGGCTGGGAGGCTTTCATTAGAAGCGTTTGTGGTGTTGGATGTTCAGACGTTACCCAGACCTTTGTCTTTACGTCTGGGAGTCAAGGGAGCCTCGGAGAGGTGGTTCCCATTTATGTAACCTAGTCATTTGGGGACTAGAGGCAGACCTTGGCCTCAGCCATTCCCACATGTATTATTTAAACGCGAGTAAGTGATGGGCTGGATGGGGATCACTTTGCAGCTAAGCCTCGGTTTCCTCATTCGATGAATAAATGGCATCGTTTTGAGTATTAAAGGAGATAATGCAAGCGCGGCACTCATCAGGTGACTGCGTTACTGGTAAAATGTGGCCCTATGAATGCCAAGGTCTGACCTGTCGCATTAGTCAGGCTTCCTCCCGTGGGGCGAGGAGGAAGGAGGTGCAAGGCATTCCTTGATGGGGAGCCGGGCAGAGCTCTCTCCACTGTGGACCAGCGGCGACATTTGGCTCGAGGAGGACAGAGTTCCCTTGCTGAGGTTAATTGCAGCCCTCTTATCTCCTAGTGTGTGTCAGGCAACTCACTGAAGCTTCGTGTGTCTGAGGGTTCTCATGGGGGTAGTACCTGCCTCTTAGTGAGTCGGCGTACGTGAGGTGCATGGAGCCGTGTCCGGCGTGGTTGGTGCTCTCTAAATGATTGTTCTTAGCGTCACTGTTGTTGCTGTTTATTATTAATTGGGTTGGACCCCTGAATGTGTGACCTAGAGGACGAGAGTCGGTGGAGTCATTTTGGACGGATGCGTGATGAGGTCGGTGACAGAGCCAGCTGTGTGCCTGGGAGGAGCTGGAGGGTGGAGGCGCAGATGGGACTAGAGGGAGGACTAGGGCAGCCCTAAACACGTTGACCACTGCGGGGGTCACGGTCAAAGCCAACTTGATCTGAAATAGACTGTCAACTCCGTTTTACTCTATACTCAGCCCTTGGCGGTACTGCTGTGAAGTAAGGGAACCAGTGGCCAGTGCTGCCCCGTTGGACCCAGGCCAGTCTGATGGGCTCTGCCGGTGCAGCCTTGCTGTCCGTGCTTCCTGGTGTCACTGCTGATTCTTTGTTTCCTTCCCCCTGACCTCCTTCTGCCACATCCCCTCCGTCGGTGCCTCAAAGCTGGGGCAGTGCCGCCCTTTTTGATTTTTGCTGGGGCTTTGGGGTAATGAGCCGCGTCCTCTGTTACGTAATAAATGCAGGTATTTGGTTTTGGTCATTTGTGGGGAGGTGCTGGGGGAAGCATTTATGTCTTGGCCCTGACTGGGACAGAGCGTGGCAGCTTGGTTGTTTGCTTTACTGATTACAGCTTGAAGCACTGAGACCACAAGGAATTCTATTTTGGTTTGGAGGCAGGCGCCTTCAAAGAAAAGGATCTACCCTTGAATTTGCATTTCTGTGTGCCTCATAACTTCTCTTTTTTATTATTATTATTTTATTTTATTTTTTAATTTTTTGGCTGCGTTGGGTCTTCATTGCTGTGCGCAGGCTTTCTCTAGTTGCGGCAAGCGGGGGCTACTCTTCGTTGCGGTGCGTGGGCTTCTCATTGCGGTGGCTTCTCTAGTTGCGGAGCACAGGGTCTAGGGGCTTGGGCTTCAGTAGTTGTGGCGCACGCGCTTAGTTGCTCCACGGTATGTGGGATCTTCCCAGGCCAGGGCTCGAACCCATGTCCCCTGCATTGGCAGGCAGATTCTTAACCACTGTGCCACCAGGGAAGCCCCATAACTTCTTTTCAGTGTCAGTAAGATGAATTTTCATTATTCGTGGGGCAGGAGTTAGGTCAGACCTGGAGGCCCTTGACCCCGCTTGGTCTTAACAGAATCTGGGAGTTCACAGTGGGTTCCTCCCGCCCAGAGCCCCTTCTGAGCAGCCCTGTGTCATGGTGCTGTTTGTGGTCACTTACGTAAGAACTGAATTTTAACGCCAAGCCTAGGGGATAATTTTCCCAGAAGAACTGGAATATGTGTGCCTTTGATAAGACAGCACCCAATTTAGCCACCCAGAAGCTAGGAAAACAAAATCAGAGCCTCTTGCCCCAGGGAGGTAAAGCCCCAAAGATGATTGCATTGCACGTAGCAACTATTACAGAAAGCAGAGTCCATCCAGACCATCCCTTTCCCTGCCAGATGTGATTTGGATGGAGAAAAAGATAAGTTCTTCCAAGCTCTTTCTATTATTAATAGAGCCTGGATACCTTGTATTTCTGTAGCATTGTGCTCAGGGGCTAGGGCAAGGGCTCGAACCCATGTCCCCTGCATTGGCAGGCAGATTCTTAACCACTGTGCCACCAGGGAAGCCCCATAACTTCTTTTCAGTGTCAGTAAGATGAATTTTCATTATTCGTGGGGCAGGAGTTAGGTCAGACCTGGAGGCCCTTGACCCCGCTTGGTCTTAACAGAATCTGGGAGTTCACAGTGGGTTCCTCCCGCCCAGAGCCCCTTCTGAGCAGCCCTGTGTCATGGTGCTGTTTGTGGTCACTTACGTAAGAACTGAATTTTAACGCCAAGCCTAGGGGATAATTTTCCCAGAAGAACTGGAATATGTGTGCCTTTGATAAGACAGCACCCAATTTAGCCACCCAGAAGCTAGGAAAACAAAATCAGAGCCTCTTGCCCCAGGGAGGTAAAGCCCCAAAGATGATTGCATTGCACGTAGCAACTATTACAGAAAGCAGAGTCCATCCAGACCATCCCTTTCCCTGCCAGATGTGATTTGGATGGAGAAAAAGATAAGTTCTTCCAAGCTCTTTCTATTATTAATAGAGCCTGGATACCTTGTATTTCTGTAGCATTGTGCTCAGGGGCTAGGGCAAGGACAGCCGTGTCCCCAGTGCCCTGTATTATTGTGGGATACACTCGACAGAGCTGGAAAAGGCCTTAGAGACCGTCTCCTGCTTTCTATGGACGAGGAAGCTGAGACCCAGAAAGCCCAAGTGTGTTAGGCTCTTCTGTTGGAAGTAACAGACTCTGCCTCCACCCAAGAAAACAAAATACAGCTAGTTCAGGCAAAATGAGGGTTTATTATAAGGACTCATGGGGGGTATTTTATGGAACACGAGGAGCAAGAATGGTAGGAAGTGAGGCTATTCTCTTAAGCAAATGGTAGAGATTGGCAGCCCTGGCTCTGGTGCCCCCGACCAGCTTAGTCTCTGTGCCTGGCTGGGACACATGGGACGGGGGGTCTCGTCAGCCAGCTGGGGTCAGGAGACCACCGCTAGTGCAGTCAGCGTTGGTGGGTTGGTGGGGCTATCGGTTGGGAGGTGATCCCTCTTCAGCAGGGACTGGGCGTGATGGTGGTCCTCAGAGAAAGCTAAGGGAGTAGGGAAGCACCCTCTCTACCCCGGATCAGCCAGGGCGACGGGACGAGGGTCCCACCGTCGGCATCCTTCGCTGGAGTGAGAGCCACGTGGAGACGACAGGGCCTCCCTCGCAGGGCTGTCGGGAGGGCCAGCAGCAGCCCCGTGCCTCGCACCGGCGGCCCTGGGGATGTTCGTTTCTCTGCCCTTCCCTCTGCAAGTCTCGCCTCCCCGTGACCCCTCTGCTCTGTATTCATTTGGGACACTTTGAAGGGCTGCGGTCAGGGCTGCGGGCAGCGCGCTGCCTAACTGTAGCTTTCCTGATGTGGTCAAGAAAGACCCAACATTCCACACGGGGTGTGGGTGGAGGAGAAACACCCCACTGCCGTTTAAACCCATGGTGATGACACGGTGCTCAGGAGTAATCTCCCATAGATACCCAGGGCGGGTGGAAGATAGGGCAGGGCAGCTGGGCTCTGCTGGGGAAATGTGCTGCTTTGATTGGCTGTCTCCCAGTGTCGAATAACAGAAGCTGCTTAAACGTCTGACGAGGGCCCGCAGCTTTCTTTCCATTTAAGTGACTTCGCTGACCAGTTACACGCAAAACAAAATTTGAGCGTCTTTGCTGTTTTCAAATGTGGGGAGTCTTCTTTTATGTTTCATTAATCATCTTTAAAAATGTAGCCCATTTCCTTTTCCTTGTGATGTTTATTCACATGAATAGCACCTACATAAAATTAGATACTCCTTATTTCCACGAAGTGCAAATCAAAATAAGCGTTCGCTGCTGGCCTGGCAGCTGCTGCTGCTTTAATAGTAGTAATATTTTTCATAGCAATGCAAGTGAAAGCACTGCCTCCCGGTAAATAAAATGGTGCCAAGTCAAAGAACGTTGTCACTGTCCCAAGGCTTCTGCATTTTGAGTAAAAGAGTTTGAACAAATTCCGAATCCGCCAGCACTACAATTAAGCACCTTCTCTACGCCGGGCACTGTGTTGGATGCCTTACACACATCATGCCACTTAATTCAGTCCTTCCAGCAGCTCTGTGGGGTGGGCACTGTTGCCCGTTTTACAGATGACAGGCTCGGCTTAGAAAGGATTCAGACCAGTCCATGCTCTTTCTACCTCAGACTCGTCCTAAAGAAAAAATGCTTTATATTGTGAATGGAATGTTAATGAAATAGGCTTCAGCTGAAGCATGAGATATTTCGGTTAGAGTTGAATAAGAACTTCCTGACAAGATATTAAATACCACTGGGTGGTCATGGAAATCACATTTTTTCCCCTCCAGTTGGCTAATTAACTAAATTATATACTTATTCATGGTCATACATGTATTCACTTTTAGTAGATTGTAAGTACCTTGAGGCCAGGGATACCCTCTCCCGCCGCCCCTTTTTCTTTTACCTAGTGTCACTCAGAAATATGACTAAAATAATGAAGGGTAGAGTGAAATTGCATTTGATTTATAATTGTTGAGGGTAGGTCTGGTAAAAGTTTTCCAAGTGCTGCTGTCTACCTCTCTGGACTTCAGTTATGTGCCTACTAATTACATAGAGCAAATGGAAAAAACCCTCGACTGCTAAATTTCCTGGAGGTCTTGCCACAGATTCATGGCAGACCTTGGATGCCAAGCTGAATTTTTGGTCTGGATTTTTGGTGTCCGCAACCTGCAGTCTTTCAGTGGGCTAGCAATTTCAGGAACAGTGTCAGCTCTCACTTTTTGAGTCCCAGCTCTGTCCTGAGTACAGAAATAACTGTCTGTGTTATTTTTAACCCTCGCGTCACCCAGCTAATAAATAATGGAGCCGGGAATCACACCCAGGTCTGTGGGGCTCTGCAGCCAAACCCTTCCCACATCCAACCAGCCTGACTTTGCTGTGATTTAGCTGCAAAGTGCAGGGGAAAGGAAGAGAGTCAGGTTAGTGTTTACTTTCTTAGTGGAAACAAACACACAAACAAGACCTGCATATTCCAGTGGAAGAGAAAGCATTTTCCCCTCTGGATTTGTTTCCTTAAAGTTGAATGGGAGGCATTTCAATTTGGATAATTTATATGCATTGTCTGGGGCAGCCAGTGTGTGATATGGTATCAGAGGGATTGGTCTTTTCAACAAGAGTTGGTCTCTGATTTTCCTTTACAAATGGTAAGGAGTGAATCGTGATTTTACCAGCGGTTGTGCTCTGGGTTTTCTCTGCACCTCTTCTGTACTCTGTTATAACTGCTTACGAGTGCGTAGTGTCTCATTTCATCCACAACACTTTTTAAGGCAACAAAGCTACCGTTTCCTCATCTGACAGATGAGGAGACGGAGGCTCAGAAAGTTGAAATGACTTGTTAAAGGTCGCAAGACTGAAGAAGTAGCGTGCGGAAGCTCAAGGACAGTTCTGCCGTCCAGTCTCGTGTGTTGTTTCCCACGGCACTGCCCTGCGGAAAGCTCACCGTCTGAAAGAGGTGGATCTGTGGGATGTTTTGTCAGGTGATTTTTAACTTAGAGAATACCTTCTGACTTAAAAAAAAGAACATGGATTTTATTATTGGACTAGTTTGTAATACTTTGCATTCTTGGATTCCCCCCTACACACACAAATAGCTTTTGTAGTCTCTTTTTTCCTTAGTAGCTCAGTTACTTTGGGCATGTTTCTGTTTTAGTTTGTTGGTTTGTTTGTGACTTTCACACATGCAAAAGTAGAGAAACCAGTAGGAACTTCCACATACCTGTCACCCAGCTTTGACAGTGATCTGCTTTGGCCAGTCTTGTTTTTATCCCTACCGCCCCACCTTGATTTTTTTTTTTTTTTTTTTTTTTGCGGTACGCGGGCCTCTCACCGTTGTGGCCTCTCCCGTTGCGGAGCACAGGCTCCGGACGCGCAGGCCCAGCCGCCATGGCTCACGGGCCCAGCCGCTCCGCGGCATGTGGGATCCTCCCGGACCGGCGCACGAACCCGTGTCCCCCGCATCGGCAGGCGGACTCCCAACCACTGCGCCACCAGGGAAGCCCCCCACCTTGATTTTTGAAGCAATTCCAGAAATTCTTTCATTTCATCCATACATATTTTAGTGTGTATCTCTGAAAGATACGGACTTGAAAAACAACAGCCACGCTGAACCACAATAAATATAATGATCACATCAAAAAATGAACATTTTCTCAACATAGCATTAAATATTCAGTGTTCAAATTTCCCCAGCTCTCTTTTTTTTTTTTTTATGATTTGTTCAAACCAGGATCCAAATGCAATCCATAGGTTCAACTTGACATGTATGTAAAATGTCTTTAATCTGTGGGTACCCCCTCTTTTTTTTCTTTGTAATTTATTTGTAGACAAAAAGGGTTGTTTGTCCCATACAATTTCCCATAGTCTGGATAGCGTTGCTTGTGTCTCTGGTGTCATTTAACAGGTGCTACAATCTTCTTTTTTTTAAAAAATTTTTATCGGGGTAGAGTTGCTTTATAGTGTTGTGTTAGGCTACAACTTATTCTTTTAAAAAAAAACAAATTTATTTTATTTTTTATTTGTTTTTGGCTGCCTTGGGTCTTTGTTGCTGCGTGCAGGCTTTCTCTAGTTGCGGCGAGCGGGGTCTCCTCTTCCCTGCGGTGTGTGGGCTTCTTGTTGCAGTGGCTTCTCTTGTTGCGGAGCACGGGCTCTAGGCGCGCGGGCTTCAGTAGTTGTGGCTTGCGGGCTCTAGATTGCAGGCTCAGTAGTTGTGGCTCACGGGCTCTAGGTGTGTGGGCTTCAGTAGTTGTGGCTCGCGGGCTCTGGAGCGCAGGCTCAGTAATTGTAGCGCACGGGCTTGGTTGCTCCACGGCATGTGGGATCTTCCCAGGCCAGGGCTCGAACCCATGTCCCCTGCATTGGCAGGTGGATTCTTAACCACTGCGCCACCAGGGAAATCCTGCAATCTATTCTTTTTTTTTTTTTTTAAAGTTTTATTGAAGTATAGTTGATTTACAATGTTGTGTTCCTGAACCACTTTCAAAGTCTCTGTTTCAAGCATCCCATTCTCTGGGTGCCTCGCCAACACCTACTGGTCCATCTCACATCCACTAATTTGCAGACCGTACCAGATCTTTGACCACATCAGGGCCTCCAGTCCACCGATGCTGCTCTGCGACCCATCCACTGCTCCTCGCCCCCGCAGAGCTTCAGTCCCCTTTTTACCCCGTGACTGGTCGGTTGTGCAGTCTCCCTGCCATACGCTCTCATCTCTCTTGTCCCTCTCCTTGTATTGTCTCCACCTTCCAAAGCCACAACACTGACCGGATGCACCTTTGCCTCTACTTTGAGACTACACCCAAGTAGTCGAATGTGGCTAGAGAACAACAGCCAGATTTGCCAACCCGTCACATTTTAAATTTACGAAAACCTCAGGTGGGTCCTAGCACCGCAGGGAAAATCTACCCTTTGTCTTATTTATGTTGTTCTTCCACTCTTCAAGAGGACTATTTCCTATCTCTTCTCTCTATTCAAACCTCATTACTCTCCCCTTTTCACTGTCAGCGGATGGCATTGTTCTCATTTCATTGAGAAAACAGAAGCAATCAGAAGAGAACTTGCTTATCCTCCAGCCACTAAATCTACCCACTGACCTGTGTCTGAATCCATATACTAGGCTTTTTCTCCCATGAACGTGGCTGAGCCATCCTCATCTTGTCCTGAGTGCCTTTATCTTGAGCACTGGATCTCATCCCCTTTCCTTCACCTACTCAAGGGCCTTCCTCCTGCAACGATCCTTTTCTCTCTCTTGCATCATCCGCCCTTCCCTTTCTACTGCATCATTCCCATGAACATATAAACATACCCTAGTACCTTATATCTCTCATCTCTCTGCTCCCTTTCATAGCAAAACTCCTTAAAAGAGTTGTCTCTGTCCACTCCCTCCAGTTTCTCATTCTCCATTCTCTTGAATCTACCTCAGCCGACTTTCATCCTTACTATTCCACTGAAACTGCTCTTGCCGATGGCAGCGATGGCTCCTGTCCTGCAATCTATTCTTAACATACTTTTGTGCCCAATAATTTTTTTCATATTGAGAATAAAAGGAATATATTCCCTTTGTAGAAAACTGGTAGGAAGAGCATAAAAAAGCAAACTGGAAAGTCATCCATAATCCCAGCAGCTAGGGATAACCACTGCCGTCTCTTCAGGCTTTCCTTCCAGATTCACCTACATCCTGCTTACCTTCATTTAAACGTTGTGAGCATTTCATTAAAATCATATCATTAAAATCAAGTCTTCAGTAACATTTTATAAGGCACGTCATTATGTTAATGGCATTTCCCTCCTTCCCTTAAGTTACCCCCGACTGAGGAGTTTGTGTTTTTAAATAGTCAGGCTCAGCAGAAACAGAGCTGTGAATGTGTGAATGCACCTGTCATTATCCGCCCTAGTGTTGCTAGATTCCTAGGAGGGCAGTTATTGGGTCAAAAGCCAGGTGTATTCATAAATTTCTGAAATGGTTGTCATCTAGCCAGATTCCCCCAGAAGGATGGCTCGTGCGACATTACCTGCCCCCCAAGCCCTGGGCAGCCTGTGAACGAGCTTTTTCCCCACACAGGGACAGCACTGAGTGAGGCCTTGACTTTAAAGTTTCTCCAGAGGGAAAGCTTGGCCTTCGGGTGTGCTGTTGCCCTCTCCCGTGTGTTGGTGCACCAGAAGTTACCGTGAGTGTGAAGAGGCAAAGGAGCCAGCGTGGCTGTTTTCGCGCTGTTTGCGGAGCAGAGCGGATGGAGGGCCAAGCGCCCGTGTCATCTCAGTGTCGCGGGGAAGTGGGCAGCTCCGCCCTGTCAGCCCTCCAGTCCTTAGTGGTGACTTCTTTGCCTTCTGTAGCCTCCCTGCCCAAATCCCCGCTTACCGTGGAAATAAGTTTGTGAAGGCCTGATCCTCATGGCTTCAGGAATACGGAAATCGCATTCTCTAAGGAAAGGGGGGATGTGTAGGAAACAGACACGGAGTCTGTTGGACTCCTTGCCAGGGTGTCAACCGGCCCGGGTAGCTCCTCTCCTTTCTCCTTTGCTGCCTGGACGGTTTCACTTCCCCTGTTAGCTCCACAGGCCATTTCTCCAGCTGAGAAACTCCTTTGGATCAGTGAGTATCTTTTGTAGACCCAAGTACTGCCACATCCTTGACACGTGGTTGTGAATTAGCTAGTTGGACTGTTTGCAACCTACCACTTGGCTGAGAAGTAGCTGCCGGGGGTTGTGTTTTGGAGTGAGGGGCTCCTCTAGAAGTTGGGTGGGCCTGATGGGGCACTGGGGCCAGGGCCTTGGGAGTAACCTGAGGGGAGGAAGGTGCCAAAAGCACCTCGTCCTGTCTGAGAGTTGGCACCTAATTTTTTTTAAGAAGCCAAGTTGTGTTTCAGATGTCCTTGAGTTGTCTCTGGCCTGGTGAGCCCCATCACTTTGTCATGTGAATGGTTACGTGATGGGCTCATAAGGTTTTCCCGGGTTAACCTGGAAACCCCACCACTAATGTTTTCGTGGGCTGGTGTTTTCTCAGCTCTGAAGGTTTCAGAGAGGCCCGTAAGTCTTAGATTGCCTCTGAATGTGTTGGGCCTCTACTTCCCCAGGGAATCCAAGCAGTGGCTTTCTGGAGCATTTTTCCCTTGGGATTTTATCAGTAGCTTAGCGTAGACTTCTTCAAGTCAGGGTTGACTCTCGGTACAACGTTCTGGGTTCCATGCTGAGTACTTTACCTGCGGCATCTTACAGAATCCTCAGAGCATCTGGAAAGTGAGCAGTATTAACTTCATTTTACAGATGAGAAGATTGAGCACAGAGAAATAGGGTGGCTTGACCAAGGTGTGCAGTCAGTGGGGGAAGCTGGAGTTTGTGTGTCTGAGGCCCACGGTCTTTTCATGACTGGTGTCATCCTCCCCCATACCCTTCTTCAGCCTTCTTGCCCCTTTAAGACTTCTTGTTTCCTCTTAGGGTTCCAGGACATTCTCCTCCCCACCCCGCATCGTGATTGTCCTGGCTCAGGACTGATATCTTCCCTACCAAAGGCTGCTTTCAGCTAACTCTCCTGGAAGAGAGTTTCACTGAGGCTATTCCCTTACAGGTGTTAAAGCCTGATGAGGCATTGCAGCAGCTTGCCTGTCCCGGAGCTGTGTGTACCTCCTGCAGTGCATGATGCCCTGACCCAGCAGAAGGTGGGCTTTCAGGCGCCTTGCGGAGGCAGTTGGGAGGTAGTTGAGGTGTTGAGCGTGGGGATCCGCTTACACCTTACAGTGTAGCTGCCTGTCTCTCCCCATATATCAGTCCAGTGAACCCTTAGGAAAAATGCCAAGTTCCCTGAGTCTCTTAGTTTGAATCCCTGGTTTCTCACTGCCCCTTTTTCTTTTATTTGTTAATAAATTATTACGTAAACAAATGCTTTCCTCTTTCCCTTTTTGTTTCCAAGAATTTCCTAAAGCCTGTTAGTGAACCCTTGGTGCCTGAACCCTGATTACCTGGTATATGTCTGGTATTGGGCTGGGCAGTTAACATGTGGTATAATTTAATCTTGGCATCAACCTTAGCCGGGCTCTTGATATGTATTTTATCATTTGATCTTCACAACAGATCTGTGATGTAGGTAATACTTGAATTTTCGGATGAGGAGCCTGGGGCTGGGCAGTGGGTAGTTTCCTGGCTCACGTTGTACTGCTGAAGGAAAAGAGCCAACGTTCAGACTGAGATCTGTCTAGTCTCCAGGTCTCTGCTCTTAACCAGCTGTGCGTTGCAGTTCTTACCCAAGATCCCACAACGGCTGCTTGGTCACGTCTCCTCCTGACGCTGGACACTGGGCGCTTCCCGAGACTTACTCTTGCAGGCATGAGTAATGGGCAGGAGCTTGACATTGTGACCCAGGATCATACATCCATGTGGGGTGGCCCTCCTGTTGCCCTGCGCCTACCCGGGCATGCTGTGGGTGGTGGGTGTGCTTTACTCTGGAGCTGTGGGTTGGGAGTTCAGTGTCGAATTCGCTTCCTGCAATAATGCGTCGTGTCACTTGACTTAGTGACTTAGTTTGATCTGTTAGCACCCCCAGAACCTTTTGGCCTCACTCAATCACACTAAATATTGGTTAAAGCAAAGCAAAACACAAACCCAGTCTGTAACAACCCCCTCTAAAAAGAAAAAAAGAAATACAAGCCCTGGGATTCTACTAGGTAGCCTTCTGGAAATGTTTTCAGCATCCATTGCCATGCTTGACAGTCTTTAGAAGCGTTCAGGAGCCATTATCATTTTATAATATCCACAATTTATTAAGCTTTCCTTTGGAGCCTAGTACTGTGCGAAGTTCTTCACAGATTTCTCATTCTTAAGACAGCTTTGCAAGAGTTTCTGCACTTCATAGGAGAGAATAGATGCACAGAGAAGATCAGTAAATGCTCCGGTTACACAGCTGGTTTATGGTAGAGCTAAGTTTCAACCCAGATCTGTTCAACTCCTCGGTGTCACACCACTGCCTTAGGCTTTATAGCTTGTTAAAAAAAAGTAGACTTGGAATGAGAATTTGTAAATTTGTAGTTAAAAAAATATATGTACACACACACACACACACACACACACACACACACACACACACACACTACATACATTTTCTGCATTGAAGACCAGAATATGAATTGAATAACGCAAATATTCTTCATCAGATATTCAATTTCTGCTCGTGCCCTTTCCCCTAGAAAGGTTATGGTAGGAAGGGAGAGGGACTTGAGCCACACCCAGCACGAATTGTTACCCAGGGTGAGTTAATTTCTATGGATAAAGAAATTTAGACACACACACATACACACACACACACACACACACACACACACACTACATACATTTTCTGCATTGAAGACCAGAATATGAATTGAATAACGCAAATATTCTTCATCAGATATTCAATTTCTGCTCGTGCCCTTTCCCCTAGAAAGGTTATGGTAGGAAGGGAGAGGGACTTGAGCCACACCCAGCACGAATTGTTACCCAGGGTGAGTTAATTTCTGTTTTTTTCTGAACCAGCCATGGGTGCTCCCCGAGGGCCTGACCCTGTTTGACTCTCTTGTAGGATAAACTGCTGTGTCAGTCCGTCTCCTACTCCTCATTCCCTGGCTTTTCGTTCCCTGGGAAGTTCCCCTTTGCCTTGCAGCCACCCATTCTTCTCACGGCTGTGTGGGATGCTTGGAAAACAGGGACTCATTTGGGGTCATTCCCTCCTCCAGCCACTCAGCTGAGCCTGTCCTTTGCGTGGAGACACTGGTTTTGAGCCTGTCGTGTTACTGTTTTGAGGACAGGACATGGTCTTACTGATCTGTTAACCTCCAAAGCCTGGGAGCCAGTGAGATGAACCCTATTTGATTGAACAAATGAACACATCCACACAGTGAGGGGCCTTGAAGAATTTAGGCAAAGGTGACCCTGGCTCTGTGTGGAACATTGAGGTTAAGGAGAGTGTGGGAGAAGTGTTGTCTGTAGCATTGACCAGACAATGGGGAGGAGGTTTAAGACTTGTAAGAGGTCAAGGCACAAGATGTAATCTTGGCAGTTCGGAGGCGGAAGGAGCCTTAGAGATCACGGAGATCAGCCACTGCATTTTCCAGACCGTTGAGGTTTCTCATCAGCCCTAAGTGTGCAGCCACTGCCCACTTCAGGACACAGAACCAGACACATCCCTTTAAATTAGTGCTTTTATTGATTTCAGCACTTACTGATCATGGCATTGTGTTTTAAGTAATTGATTTTGTTTTGTGTTTGAGCCCTGAGGTGGTTTTGGCAGGAAGGAAAAACAACTCTAAAAATTCTAGAAACTAATCAAATAGCACACTGCCTTCAGGTGGGCGAGAACTGCCCCAGGCTGGACCTTGTGACAGCCCTGCTCCCCATCTCTGCCCTGCCTTTCCCCCACTTACCACGTTGCCCCGTGGCCCCTTTTGCTCTATTCGAGATGACTTGTACCTTCGCTGACTCTTACAACTTGCTCTCCACCAGGACCTAAATTATCTGTCCCCGTCTTTTCCACAGCACGGTCCTTTAACAGCTGAGAAGTTTCCCAGCATCTTAAATTTGTGGAGCACTTTACAGTTTACAAAGAATTTCGCTGTCTTTTTTCTCACTTTGAGAGGTATTGATAAAGCAGCGATAGCTCAGAAAAATTAACTTGCTTGAAATCTCAGAGGGTGAGTGTTGATTCCTGGTGAGCTGACTCTTGTCCCGTGGCTTTTTCTACAGCAAAGACCATCTTTTTCCGTTAAAAGTCTCCCTGAGGAAGAGTCGCTCGCTATTGGTTCAGCTTGTCTCGCCTTCCTTGGACTTGAGGACTCATTTCCCGCTCTCTCCTCGGGCGTTCCTGACTGCTGCACGGCCCGGCGGGGGGGCTGAGGTGCCCAGTGGTGCTCGGGTGCCCCCTCCCCCCACCCCAGGGAGTTTAATCGTCAGGCCGTCCCCCCCAGTTCGGGCTCAAGCACTTAGCAGAGCCCAGCGACAGCTGGCCTGGGCTGGGGAGTGGGGGGGCTGCCAGGGAGGCCTGTGGCGTGTCGGAGCCACGAGCTGGCCAGAGCGGCCATAGGAGGCCGGCGCTGGCGTGGCAGGGAAGTGGCGACTGCTGTCCTCGGTTTGCAGCTGGGGTAACCCAGCCTCAGAGCTGTCGCGCGGTCGGGAGGTGACGGTACCGGGGCCGCTGCCGCCCAGCACGTACATCGTCCACCACACCCCCTTGCCGGCTTCTAATAGCAGGAATGAGGAAGTTCCACAAAACTGTGCGTGGCCAGCCAGAGTCCACGCGGACAGTGCAGAAAGCTGGCCGGGCGGCTGTGGGCACTCCAGCCGCGGGGGGTGACGTCCTTGGAGGAGCGCCCCCTCTGTTTACCTGGCACGCGTCTTCAGTTGCTGCTGCCGGCTACCGTGTGGAGCACTCCCTGTAGGCAGGTGCTTTCATCGTCGCCTTTAATGTTTTGAAGGCACTTGCTGTGTGTTAGGTGCCATCGACTGCATCCGCTCACCCCCCACAGCCACCATTTACGGTAGGTAGTGTTCCTTACCTCCTTTCTAACTGTGCTCTTCGGGGAAAGTTACTTAGCTTCTCTGTGCCTTAGGCCCCTGCTCCCAGCGTCACCGGAGTATTTACGCTGTCCTACTGTGTGCGGCTGTTGCGAGGGTGAGTGAGCGGCTGTGAGTGAAACATCACGAGCACTTAGGTCGTCTTATCCCCCAGGGCCTGTGTGTGGTGTAGGGTAAGCCACTCTGCCCCTCTGAGCCTGTTTCTTCATCTGTAAAATGTGCACAACGGGTATTGAAAGGATTTTGTGAGGCTGGAACGAGATAATGGCTCTCAGGCACCTTACGGTCTACATCAGTACGTGGTAAATACTCGATACAGATGGCAGCTGTAAACACCATTCCCATGGGGAACTGGTTGTCACTCTTATGTGTAGAGTAGATTCTAGGATCAAGGGGTCCTGTTAGCAGGGCTGGCCCCTGGCCACTCTCCGTTCAAACTTTAGCAAAGAGCATGTTTTGGTGAAAGGGAGAGATTTCAGGTTGGTGGAGGAGGAAAGTTCAAAGATTATTATAAAAACCAAAGGAAATGCAAGAAAACAGGTATGATGGAAGCTCCTTGAGAAGTCGTGGGTAAGGTTCTGCCAGCCTGTAGTACTTTAATTTTCGTGTGATGGAAGGAACCCGCCCCACCACCATTTCCATACCCACCCAGCTTTCATTACCTGAGAGGATATATCTGTCTTAGTTCAGGCTGCTAAAACAAAATAGACATAGTGCCTTATAAACAACAGAAATTTCTTTCTCACAGTTATGGGGAGGCTAGAAGTCTAAGATCGCTTGCCATCATGGTCGGGTTCTGGTGAGAACCCTCTTTGGGGTTGCAGACAGCTGTCTTTCCTCTGTGTGCTCATGTGGCGGACGGGGTGAGGGCTGTCTCTGGGTCTCTTTCATAAGGGCACTAATCCCACTCAGGAGGGCTCCACCTCCTAAAGGCTCCACCTCCTAATACTGTCTCACTGGGAGGTTAGGGTTTCATCATATGAATTTTGAGGGCATGTAAATATTCAGTCCATTGCAGTAACATTTTTTTTTTCTGTTAATTGTCATGGACATGGAAGGACTTGATTATTTGGGAAGGACCAGCGTGCTTAATTAGTATTCAGAATTTATAATTTTTAACAGGGGTTCTCTTTGGAGTGTATTCATTTTTATTACCCTGTGGAGACTTATTTCTGAAAAAGCAGTATGTTCTGTTGATTATCAGTGAGGAATCAGAGGCAAGTGGTTGGTGGTACAGGAGATGAACCCACTTGCTGTTAAACATGGGACTTATATCAAGATTGATATTCCTATAATCTATTTGAAGCATGCACCATTCATTTGGAGTTAAGATGATAGTTGTAATAAGTAGATGCTAAATCAAACTTTAAAAAGTCATTTAACTTGGAAAACATGTGAACATCTTTTAAAATATTTTGGAATCACTCCCTCCTTTTACCACCCTGGGCCATTATTTTCTTGCTTTGACTGGCCGAGCCTTCCCTTATTTGCCTTTACAGGTTCGGGAGTGAGGTTGTCTGAGTCTCACTGTTTAGCTGTTTCTCATTGCACCTATTGTAGAGGTTCTCAAAGTATGGTCTTGGGGACTCTGGGGTTCCCAAGACTCTTGCAGGGGCTCTTTGAGGTCAAAACTATTTTCGTGAAAATACCAGGGCACTAGTTGCCATATTCACTCTTACCCTCTCTTACGTGTCCAGAGTTGTTTTCCAGCGGCCGCATGATGTGCGATGGTCTCATCTTCTGACTGCTAGTTAAATGGGTGTTCTTGAGTTTGGAAAGTTTCTCAGTTTTAATTTCTCTTGCAGCCAATATCAATAGATATAACCCACTTTAAAATGGTAACAAACCTCTTTGGGATGTTCTGATTTTGTAAGAATGTAAAGAGGTCCTGAGAGCCACTGCTCAGTTGGGCAGAATCCTCCAGTGCGGGCCACCTCTTGGGTCACCGGCCAGCCAGCGGAGGAGCCTCAGAGGGCGGCGCGTGCCCCCGGTCTGAGGGGCCCACCCTGGGTGAAGAGCGTCAGGGTCTTTTCTTCCAGCCAGGGGACACCGGATGTGTCCTGTACAGACCGCCAAGCCTATTCCCTTTTCCTTTATGCCAGGGACCTTACATTTCTGTAAATGCAATGGTCTCACCTTGTCTCTTCTGAGGCGCGGCATCCTTTTTGTGATACAAGTAATTTCAGTGAACACATAAAGAATTCGAGAACAAAAGGACATGGGTGTAGCGGAGTTGGGTCCTTTCTGGCAGCTGTCTTGCAAGGGTGGTTTCCAGAATGGAAATAAATTAGGAATTGTGGAGTTAGTGCTTTTCTTCAGAAATTCAGCACCACATCCATGAGATGAAACATTGGGCATTGCAGTTTTTCTGGTGATTTTCATCACAGAACTTCAGAATTCTTGTGAAGAATTCTGTGTGACTCTCTCCTGGTCTGCGTGGTGGAATTTTAATGGCACCAACTGCTCTTTCAGAGCCTCTTCCCATTTTTCCTCCTTCCTGTCAGTGGTTTGCCGTGAGACCATCGCTCCACTCCCTTTTTCCTGGCCTGAAATTCTCCTTCCTCTGACAGGTGTTAGAGTCGTAGACCACAGAGGAGGGCAGCATTAAGTGTCAGCCTCCGTCTGATAAGAAGAAAAGATGCATCAGGATCTGTCTCTAAAAAGGTCCCAAGCCCATGTCCAAGGCAAACATCAAGGCACCCGGCACTCTCCATTTTTGTTACTGATTTACAGGCTCGTCTTTGTCTAGGCTAGAACTAGACTGAAAGTCTACATAGTGACTATGTCTTGCTGGTTTTTTGTTTGTACTGGGTACTCAGTGCCTATTTAAAGAGCGTGTGTGACCCACTAAATATTCATTGAATTACTGTATCAGTCATTCGTTGGCCTCTTTCTCCAAGTGGGAGTCAGCCTGAGATTTAGGTGGGCCTCCTCCGAGTGATGCATTCACTCAGTAGCAGGGGCCTCAGAGAAACAGACTGCTGCTAGCAGGACTGCACGTCTCCTCTCCCGCCCCAAGCAATTCTTCTCTGACCCCAGACTTGCATGCTTCGGTCAGCCAGACAAGGGCCGTGCAGGTGCTGAGCTCAGCTTTCTTGGAGAGGGCAGTCTAGTGCTGTATGTTGCTCATCTGACGTGCCCCATGGAGATCTCACCATCTTATGCTGAGGAATCATCACTACATTCCTCCCAGCCACATTTAGAGCTCCTCTCAGGGAGAATACTAGGGTATATCAAGTTACCTGACAAGTGCATTTTAGTGCTTCGTTTACATTTGTGCCCTGAGCACTTGTCTGGCTGGCATACCCTTGTTTGGGGTCAGTTCCAAGCGCTTAGAGCAGGGTGCCTGTAACACATGGCAGTGTGTGTTCTCCTTTCTGTTCACCTGAGTTCCTTACAGCAGGGACTCCCAGCGTGTCTGCCCCCCGCCCAGCACCAGTCACATGAACGACTGAATCGCAACACAGGTCTATAGAAGGAACGGGTGTGCATATATATGTTGCTTGAGAGCATGGGGTCACATCCAGGCTTTTCTTTTTTTTTTTTTTGGCGGTACGCCGGCCTCTCACTGCCGTGGCCTCTCCCGTTGCGGAGCACAGGCTCCGGACGCGCAGGCTCAGCGCCCATGGCTCACCGGCCCAGCCGCTCCGCGGCACGTGGGATCTTCCCGGACCGGGGCACGAACCCGTGTCCCCTGCATCGGCAGGCGGACTCTCAACCACTGCGGCACCAGGGAAGCCCCAGGCTTTTCTTATTAGCACATTAGTGCTAGGAAGTTGATCTGATTAGCTGAGTGACACCTGGGGGGACCTCGACCCTGAAGAGAAGAGATAGGACATAAGGAGGTCTGTATTGTTTCTCATTTCTGGATGCTTCAGGAGGGAGCAGGTCCTGGAGCCTCTGCACAAGGGGCTTGGGCTATAGTAGCTTGAAGGAGAAGAAGGATATTTTTGCATTTCTGTAGTTCTTCCCCATTCATGGGGGGTCGGCTGGGGTCTCTTTCTCTCTCTATCTCCCTCCTTTCTTTTCTGGTCCTGGTTGCATTGTGTGTAGTTGTCATTGTTGAGCGATGACCTGTGCAGGCAGATAGCTTTAGTGTGAGTGGTAGAGTTGGAACTTAACTCCCTTCTCTTGACCCTCAACTTGGTTCTCCCTCCATTACCCCTGGACTGAAAGGCGGGAGGGAGAGCAGACAGCCATGGCGCCCCCTGACCTCCCAGTGCAAGGGATGCCTGTTGGAGAGGGGCAATGCTTTGACCCATGAACCAGTTCCCTGGAGCTGGTCTTGTAACTTATGTTTGCTGCTGTATCTTTAGTTGCTGGTGGCTTCTATGTGGGTGATTTTTCCAGAAGAATATAACTGTTTTTGTTTGCTTTTAAGAGCCAGTGATTTCTTATGAGAAACATTGTGGTCTTTTCCTGTTCTGGTGCCAAATCGTGGACTTCGATAAACAGACAAGCTGTGTATTTTGTGTTTGCGTTGGCTGTTAAAAAAAAAAGAAAATCATCTTTGATAATGTTTTTCAAGCCACCCAGTGGGCTTTTTTCAAGCCCCTTACAGTAAGAGGGAGGTTCCCCATAATAGCCCATTTATTGCATTATTCATTTTGGTTGAGTGCTATTTAATTATTGATGTTTCATTGAAGGCTGGTTTGGCCAACATAAGTAAGCAGCCTGACTGGGGAGAGATCCTTTTGTCCCTGTTGCTGGGCCAGAATTATCAGTGCTCTGAAACGTGCGAGCTCAGCGGCCGGCTCTGAGTCACTTGTCAGCTCGGGTTTTGCTGAAGTCCTCCAGCTGTTTGCTTATGGTGAGACGGGAGACGTTTGCCTCTAACTGGAACTGTTTGATGGAGAAATAGTTCCTCTCAAATGTTCTTGGGTGATTTCATTTGGGTTTTAATACTGTTCCAGCTGTTCTCCTGGGTCTGATGTCTGGTTTGGGTGCAGAGTAAATTTGCCCTTTCTGTCTCTCTAGCATTTTTTACTGAGGATGCAAATAGATAGTTTTTTTTTGTTTGTTTGTTTGGTAACTAATCGAAATGAGGACTGTCCAAAAGTGCTGTTTCCCCTTGGTTGCCTTTTCCACGTTCCTCCCAAATCTGCAAAAGAGTTTGCAGCTTTCCTGCATCCTCTGTCGCATCACATGATGAGTGTGGACACCACTCACCTCGTCTCCCTCTGTTATTTGGTACAGAGGACGCATTCCTTTAGTTTATTGCCTCGTCTTTATACAGCTTGCTTTGAATGTGTTTCCTAGACTTAGACCAGTGTTTCTCGAACTTTGATGGGCATACAGATTACCTGGGGAGCTTGTTAAAGTGCTGATTCTGATTTAGTTGGTGTTGGGGAAAGCCCAATAGTCTGCATTTCTAACGAGCTCGCAAGTGTTGCTGCCGTTGGTGGTCCAGAGGCCACCTACACTGTGAGTAGGAAGGACGAAAACCATTGATCAGCGTCACGCACACTTGTGCACACGTGTGAAAACTCGCATACACGGAAGCACGCCCACACGCGCACACACCTTTGTTTAATTAACCTTGCCTCCTTGGCCACTACTGTGATTAAGTGTGAGGCAAGAATCATTTCCTTGGATTGACTGATTGATCGTTCATTCTTTCGGTAAACATTTATCTTGGGTCATACGAGTGGGAGGCCTGATGGTTTTGAAAGGGCTGTTGTCGAGGCTTCTTTTTGCAGTGTTTTAATCCCAGGTGCCCGTCCCTGGTGGGCAGTGATCCGACAACGTTTGGAGTCAAGTAGCGTACAAGGCATTGTAGCTTGCCTGCATCCTGGGCCTCCATTCCAGTATCTCATGTGGAAATCTTGTATCCTAGCGATCAGACTTCAGCATCATTAAGGTGCCTGCAGTTTGCATATTTTTTAAGATCCTGAAAATTTATTGCAAATCATTGGACTGACTCAGCCGTGTTGTAAAAGAAGTAATGGTTTCCATAACAGTTTTACCAATCTCTTGTTTGGCTTACGCTCGCGGAGCGCTCACTTCTGATGTGCTCACAGGGCTTTCCCAGGAGCTGCATTTCCCGGATGACCTCTGATGTCTCTCTGTGACCGAAGAGCCCCAGGAGCCACCGGTAGGGTGGGGACACAGTGTCAGCGGCAGGGCTGCTGTAGCCTTTATCACCATGAGAGGCAAAGTCAGGCCCAGAATCTGACCCCCAACTCTTTCCATCTCTTTTTCCACTTAGGTGGCTGTAGACTCTCCAGACACTGTTGATTCCTGGCTTTGGATTACAGTCTTTCCATATCCCAGTATACACGAATCGGGTGATTCTGGTTCACTCTGCCAGTTCAGAGCAGAAGTGAGAGTGACCAGCCAGGGTTTGGATATGATGGACGCGGGTCTGGATACTGGCTGTGTCACTTACTGTTTGTCAGTTTACTGTACCTCTCTCTGCCTCAGTTTCTTCGAGCCTTAGTTTCTCCATCTGTTAAATAGCACTCACACACTGACCTTGCTGAGTGATAGTGGGGATGAAATGAATTAATCTATTTAAATGCCTGGTGGAAGGGCTGCTCCATGATAGGTGTCCAATTAATGGTCATTCTGGTGGTGAAAATGATCAGGGCCATCAAATGAAAAGGAGGGGGATCCAGCCTGAGATGATGCCCACAGTAGAGAGGAAGGAATGGGCAGGAAGCGTACTGTAGTTTCCCTGAAGGGAGGGGAGAATAAATCAGCCTTCTCTGGGCTTCTCGTGTCAGCGACAGGGCCGTGCGATCAGAGCATTTGGGGAATGAGAATGAACACAGGTGAAGGGAAGGAGAGAAGCTTAACGCGCTGAGAGGCCTGAGGTGTGACGATCTGGTATATATTTGTATCAGCTAAAGGGAAGGTTTATTTATGATAAAGGTACTTTGTTAATGGGGTGACTGTTCTTCATCCCACTGCTATTTTATATTAGTAAATGGAGAGCTGTTGCTGTGTGAGAGGATGCCCAGTTTTTCCAGAGTCTGAAAAGGGATCTGTGTTGATGTTGTAGTATAAAAAGTGCTCTGTGATAGCGTACAGGGCTGCCAGAAGAGTGAAAGGAAAAGGAAGCTGCCACACACACAACACAGAAAAAGGTCTTTCATTCATTTTGTGTTTTCTTTCCTCCGAGTTGTTAAATAAAAGTTTATTTTGGTCACGTTCTACAACTAGAAGTAATTTTTAAGCCATCAGAGTGGTTTTGAGGCACTGTGGAATGATATCAAGGTAACTGTCTTTGCGTTATGGCATGAAGTTCTGTTCAAATTTGGTTACGCATCTTCTAGTTTAAAAGTGAGAAACAGACCATATATATGTTGTTTCCCGAAGTCTAGCTGGGTTTGAGTGGAGAGAGCAGGTAGAGCTCTTGGGAGGCTGAGGCTTATAGAAGACTTCAGTAGTAAATGAATGGAGAGCTGCGGTTTTGTGATAGCATTTCATCACGTGCTTTTCTTTTTCCGTTACCCAAGAAGCGTGCTTGATACACCCGATTTTTGTTACCTTGAAATGCAGGTGGAACTCCATATATGTGGGCCTCAGTAGCTCTGCTTGGTTTATGGGACAATGTTCACTCTCCTTTGGCCGCCAGACCTAGAGCCTTGTGCCCCTCTGCCCTCCTCTCCTGCTGCCTGAAGGCGCGGGAGCAACTGGAAAGCGTCCTGCTGTTTCGAGTCTCCTGGCCTCCTCCCCCACTTTCTTCCCCCTGGACCAGATGAGCACCTACTCATCTTTCTGGACTGAGCTCAGATGTCACCACTGGAAAAGACCTTTCCCAGCTGTTGTTCCCTGTCTTTGTGTACACCTGGCCCAGCACCTGTGGGGCTTCTTGGGACTTTGCTGGTGGTGGTGGATGCCTTCTGTAGTCTCAGCTTCTGCGGGACAGCACCATGCTCGCCGCGTAACGGGTCCTCCAGAAATAGTGCTGAATGAATAAATACATCTAATAGTCTGTGATGGAGCTTCATTTTATCAATATGATCCGTGAAAATATTAAACTTTTGATATTGTGACCATTGGATATAAACCTTTCTGCTTCAGGATGGGAAATGCCCTGTCATAACTTTTTTATTATTATTTTTATTATAACCGTGCCTGTTTATTGTAGAAATAGAGGAGAAAATAAAAGTCGCCTCTAATTCCATCACCTGAAGATGATCAAAGTTAGTATTTTGGGTTATAATTCTTTGGAAAATGACCTTTTAAGTAATCCAACTGGTTTGGATGGGGGAGAGCATTTAGGAAGTGAGAGGTAGAAAGATAGTCTACAGCAGATGTATCATCGTAATTTCCCCTTGAGGTTTGAGAGCATGACTGGTTTGGCCTCCAAACAAACGTTCATCGTGAAAGGTTGAACGGTTTCATGCTAGAATCTTTGTGAATGTTGTTATTTCTAGTTCTTTCTGTAATGTGAAGACATTTTCCTTAGACCACTCGTCACTTTATTTTCCCATTTTAAAAGACATTTCTGGACTTCCCTGGTGGCGCAGTGGTTGAGAGTCCGCCTGCCGATGCAGGGGACACGGGTTTGTGCCCCAGTCCGGGAGGATCCCGCATGCCGCGGAGCGGCTGGGCCCGTGGGCTGTGGCCGCTGAGCCTGCGCGTCCGGAGCCTGTGCTCCACAACGGGAGAGGCCACAGCAGTGAGAGGCCCGCGTACCGCAAAAAAAAAAAAAAAAAAAAAAAAAAAGACATTTCTCTCTAGCCACTATAGATTCGTTAGGTTTTTTTATATAAAAAACATTTTCTAAAGTATTTTTTATAAAAATGAAATGAAAATTGTGCCTTCATGTAATGGACAGCCATTGGCATGTTATGGGCTTCTCCTTCCTGGTGGGGAAATGAATAAAGATCACCCTTTGACTTGAAAGGAGTGATAAGGGAGAAGTAGAATGTAAATTAGGGTGAGATTTACTAGAGAGGGTGCCTTTTTATTCTAAGCTATTTAGGAGAAAGAAAAACATCTTTTTAATATGAAAAAGAAAAGTCCTTTTGCATTCTGGAATACTCGCAAAAGCATTGCTATTGATGTTAAATTCCATTTGGGTTTGGAATTATAAAATTTTTAAAGTGTTGAAGTAAAATTAGTTCTTGGTATTAATTTTTATTTGATACGAACAACGATAACATAAGCTAAGCTGCAGTTATATAATCACAGAAACTAGTATAAAAGTGGTTAATTAACTTGAAATGGGATTGAATATTCAAAAGTACAGATGGGGTGGATGGGTTTCTGGGCCAAATGAGGTTTCCTTACTCAGCAGGGCATGAGGGAGCTAGAGTGTTTCCATTGGACCCACTGCCAGTGGTGATGGGCGTGGAGACCTGGGACGGCCCAAGCGTTCAGTTCCTTCAGTGACAGCACTGTACAAATGAAGAGCAGATGCAAGAAGTTTCTCCAGAAGCTCTGACAAATCAGATCGTTCAGTCAGAGTTGAACGAAAAATTCCAGGTAATGGTCCTGAAATAATATGACCCAATGAAAGATAGGACCCCGAACCAAATAAACAGAGAAGCCTCAAAGAGAGGCTTTTGCTCTTGGATTTGAAATAGTAGCCATAGCAGTATTTTCTGTTCTGTGTGTTCTGTTCTCTGTGTCATCCGTATAATGTAAGTTATTCCATCACATTGTCTCTGGACATAGTGGTTCTGAGTGAGCAATCCTAGACCTTTTGGGGCCAAAGAAATATTCAGGGACCCACCCTGTGCTTCTCTGGCTTTGGACCTCCATCTTTCTACTTGTCAGCTTTTGTGGATTCTTTTTTTTTTTTAAATTGAAGTCTAGTTGATTTACAATATCATGTTAGTTTCAGGTGTACAGTACAGTGGTTCAGTTTTTTTAAAAATAATATTCTTTCTTCTTCTTTTTTTTTTAAACCCCACATTTGTTTATTTATTTATTTTTGGCTGTGTTGGGTCTTCGTCTCTGTGCGAGGGCTTTCTCTAGTTGCGGCGAGCAGGGGCCACTCTTCATCACGGTGCGCGGGCCTCTCACTGTCGCGGCCTCTCGTTGCGGGGCACAGGCTCCAGACGTGCAGGCTCAGCAGTTGTGGCTCACGGGCCTAGTTGCTCTGTGGCATGCGGGATCTTCCCAGACCAGGGCTTGAACCCGTGTCCCTTGCATTAGCAGGCAGATTCTCAACCACTGCGTCACCAGGGAAGCCCGTGATTCAGTTTCATATGTACACCCCTCGTCTCTTCCTTAACCAAAGCATCCCTCCCCTCTTCCTTAACATTGGAACACACCACACTTAAATGTAAGATTAGCTGCCAATGGAATGTGTGTCTGCTAGGTTCTAGGTGCTTTATATATTCTGTGTCTCCTTTACATAAATCTGCTGGGGAGTAGTTTTACCTTCATTGTGCACCTCGGGAAAGTTAGCATTGGAAAGGCTTGCCTAGCTCAGGTCTCAGCTAAAAAAATGACGGACTCAGGTTTTGAGCCCAGATTTTTCTGATGCCAAAGCCCATTTTTGGCACACTGTACCAGGCTGCTGCTGAGAAAAAAGTGAGAGTAGAAGTGAAATGAGTTTTGCACCTTCAGAAGTACCCCCATAAGGGACAATGAATTGGATTCAACATATTCTTCATGGCCCTTTGAATAATTTTCAATTTGAGGCAGTTTAATAGGCTCAAGAAGGATTGTATGTAAAGGTAGGCTGAATTCTCAGATGACAAGAAATAAACCACGGATTTATTTGATAGAATCCTGTACTCTCTCCCACCCCCTATACAGACATAAATGCGCAGTTAATATGGGAAAGGAAACAGTGATCCATCATAAAGCTTACTACCCACAGGACAAATTCCCTTTGGCAATGTAAATCTTAAGTGTTCAGGAAGGCCTCACATCAGACTAAGTTCAGTTTAATTTGATTCTGGCATTGTTTGAGCACCTGCTGTGTGCCCGTTTGGTGGTGGATGCTGAGGGGGGAGTAACAGAATGAATTAGACGTGATTTCTGCCCAAAAGGTGTTCACAGGTGAATGGGGACTCGGGAGAGGGTACGGAGGTAACTATAACGTGGCAGGGATTGTGAGCAGTGCCATGAAGGTGGTCCACATCGCTCTGGGGGTGCAAGCGAAGCCACAACCGGGTCCAGCTGGGGAGATCTTAGACCGTCCTTTCTGACCTAGACCATGAAGGACAGATGAGTGGAGCATTCCGGGCAGAGGACACCCTTTGAGCAAAGGGCCAGGGTGGGACGGTACAGGGTGGAATGGAGACTGACTTCCATGTCAGTAGAAGGGGGCAGCATCCCCATGGCAATGGTATCGGCTTTATTTCATGCCTATTCAGTTTGATTTGATGAAGCAATCAATCTCTCTCTCTGTCTTTCTCTGTTAAATGCCTTTTATGTTTTATGTTTTGTTGAGGGTGTGTGTGGAAGAGATTCATTTCCAGCTGGGTCCAGCTGCAATGAAAATGTCCTGTTTGACAAATTGAGGAATTAGATTACAACCCTCTCTCCTTGAAAGCTAGGGCAATAACTGTAACATCAAACATCCCTCACTGTGGAGGCAGGACAGGAGGGAGGTGTTGATTTAGGGCTGCTGGGTGTGTTGACTTTAAAATTATTTGAAAAAATAGGGCTGTGTTGCCCCAGTTGATTAATAAATGTGGCTCCTTGCTGAGCCCTGGGGGTTTTCTCCGAGGAGAACTTAGGATGGCGCTATCAAGGGCTGCCCCAGCAGAGAAGTGCAGGATATCGTAGGTGGGCAAACATTTTTTATTGAAAGAATTAGTGCATTTTTATGCCTTTCTGTTTCGTTTCTATTTTAGAGCTCTTTTTTCTTAAAATCTAAAGGACACTCAACTTTAAAATTTTGAAAACACCTGGAGTTTTTGGTACTCAATTAATATGAGCCAGTAACGCACTTGCACAGGACATCTGGAGTTAGGAGACCAGTGTCACCGGTGGAGCTTTGAGCGGGTCGCACAGCCACCCACCCAGGCCCCTTTCTACACCTGTCAGATGATGGACTGAGACCAGCTGACCTCCGGGGGCCTCTCACACAGTAGCCCCTAGGAAGTGGAATGCAGAAATCCCGGGGCCCAGATCCTAGCTCCGCACCTGGCCGTGTGGCCGTTGTGCAAGGAGGCGAGTCGAAGCTGGGGAGCTCGATGCCATCCCACAAGGGAGGCTCCCAGCTATGTCTGCGCTGCAGCCGGGTGCCACATTTGAGAGGAGTGGCCGAGCCCAGCACAGGGACAGAGCTGGAAGTCATTTTGTAGAAGCGACTCAGGGAACGATTGTTGTGTGGCCCAGAGAAGGGGCGGTGACGGCGGGAGTGGGGTCAGTGCCAGCCTTTGGGCAGTTGGAGAGCTCACCCACCCTCGGTACTGAGTTCAGGGTGAGGAAGAGCACCACCATCAGGTCTGAATTGAAACGAGGGCCCTCAGAGCAGCAGGCCCTCAGGGGACGGTTTAAGCAGATGCCATGTTCCAGCAATCAGAAGTCTGGTCAAGGAACCTGTTGTCCTGAATTTCCAGCTAGTCCAGACGCTTTCTCTCTTCCAACTGTTAACAGTCTATACTGAACCATAGCTCATTAATTGGGTTTTTACATCTTTTTGCCTTAACACTGCCCATCTCCCTCTTGGAAATAATTTGGTGCGATGTTGTGTGGTCAAGGTGGTGTTGGTGCCCGGGGCCTACAACAGATGGCGGATGCCTAGAACCTCTTACTTTTATTCGGCAAAGTTATATATATTTCTTTTCCTCCCTTAGTCCAAAATTAATACAGGTTTTTATAACAAGAATAATATGAAGGTTAAGTCACCTGTGCTTTCACTACTCTGAACTGTCAGCCACCGTATAATCATGATTGAGAGCATCTAGGCTTCGGTCTGATGGTCCCGGTTTTGAATCCCAGCTGTACCACCACGTACCAACCGTGTGGACTTGGTCAGAGTCTTTTTGTGTCCATGTGTCGTGACCGTTTCCTCATCTATCTCAGTACCAAGTTCGCACAGCCGTTGTGAGAGTAGATGAGAAATGCATGGAAAATACCACGGTGGCTGGAGCATGGTTTAAATGCTCGGTAATGGTAGAAGAATTAGTAGAAGGTAATAAACCTGTGAATGTGTGTGTGTTGTTTTTTAAATTTTTTACGAAGCTGGGATCCTATTAAATAATCTGTTTTAAAACCTGCCATTTCCCCTTAACATTATAATGAGCATTTCTCTATGTCATTAGTCTCCCAAACCATCATTTTTAACAACAGCTTCACTGAGATAGAACTCACATACCGTTCTGCTTCCACTGAAAGTGTTCGATTCAGTGGTTTTTAGCATATTCACAGAGTTGTACAGACAGTTTTAGAACACCTTTGTCACCTCCACAAAAGCCCTGGACCCATTAGCTATCAGTCGCTCCCCGTTTTCCTCCAGACCCCCCAGTCCCTCAACCCGTCAACTTTCTGTCTTTATGGATTTGCTTATTCTGGACATTTCCAAGCTACTTAACGGCTGCACAGTTTTCTGTTACATACTTAGCAACCGTCCCGCCGCTGTTGGACATTTAAGTTGTTTTCATTATCACGGGCGACACTCACATTGGGCCTCTTTAACCGTCTCAGTAGAGTCACGTGGGGGTCATATAATTAAGAGGTCACGTGACGTCTTCAGCTGTGTGGGCTACATGCCTGTGCTGTGAGGTGCCCCTGGAGCCGCTGAGGAAGACCCCAGCCCGAGCCCTGCTCCCACACCTCTCAGAGGTCCCCGGGGCTGTTCAGGGGACAGCAGCAGCGGCCTGCAAGGGACAGAGGGAACGAGCGACTTATCTGAGCAAAGCCGTTGGAAGACAGACCAAGCGCGGGGCCATAGTCGTCACCAACTCTTCAAATAGTGCCACAGCCTCAAGCCCAAGGACAGATCTTGGTGGAACCAGCGTGCAGGGAGATTGTGTATTACATCTGCGCAGAGAGAGCTACTCGGTGCTGGCTTCCGGGAGCACCCACCCACTTCTTCCCAGTGAGTTGTGCTGCCGCGGTGCAGAGACTGACGGCGGCGGGGCAACAGCCACGGTTCGCCTGACGAGCTGCGTCTGAAAGGCGAAGTTCAGGTGACTTGGGAAGGAAAGAGATCTTGAAGAAGTAGGCCACTGTGAATCTCTGAATCTCTCCTGTGGGATCATTTCCAAGTCCCAGGGCTCGATAACGTGCTGTGGAGAGATGCATTAAGTTCATGCTTTGCGTTTAACTGTCGGGATCATCATGGGAGAATCTGTTGCTGTACATTTGCCGTCTGGCTGTCTGAACGCGTTCAAGTTTAGAACATTTATATTCGTTTAGTGTTTCCTGTACCCTTTGCTGACCCCCAGATGAGCACCGTTAATTCAGCTTGCTGAGGGCAAGTAGGCTGATCCAGCCTCTTGCAGGGGAGATGGAAGTGGTTTCAACAGGAGCTCAGCAGTGTTGCACTGACCATCGTTCAGACACGTCAGTCTGTTCGTGCTGTGCCTCAAGCCTGTGTTAATTTGGGGTGGAAAATCGCTCCAGGTGTTTCAGCGTCCTTCTACTTAAATCGGGAATCCTGGTGCAGTGTTGGCTGTTTGATAAAATAAAAGAATGGAAGTAGAGAAGTGTGGCCCTTGCAGGCAGCTGAATTCTCAGGTTTTGCAGGCAGGCCCTGAGTCCTGCCGTCATGATAGCAGGCCTGTAAAAGCAAGCTCCTTGCACATTCCATCATGCATTGGCGTGCTGGGGCTTCGCTTGTTCCTCAGTCCCCAGCAGGAAAGGATGTGCCCTGGGAGGTAGGCAGGGAGCCACGGCATCAGTGTCACATGCCACCTCCTCCTCGAGCCTTCTGATAGCCCACAGCACTCCACCTCACAGACGTGGCGGGTGGTGACGGGAACACCCTGCGGAGTCAGAAAGCCCTGGGCCCCTGAGCCAGCTCTGCCGAGGCACCTTACTTAGATTCTGTTTCCTCATTTGTGAATTGGGGTCAACGATGGTACTTTACTTAGAGGGTTGTTGTGAGGTTGGAATGAGAAAATTCCACGCAAGGTTTGTTAATAAGTTTTTGGCATACTTAGTGCCCCATAACAGCCGTAGTTACTGTTACTAATTGTATGATTTGGAGTCACTTAAACGTCTCTGAACCTCAGTTGTGTCACCTGCAATAGGGGGGTGAAAATATTGATCTCAACAGCAGTTTTGTAAGGAGTGGGTGAGACAGTGCTGGAAAAGCATTGGTGTAGCCCCTAACTTGTCCTGGGCACTTGGTATATCAGGATGTGGTCGTTAGTGTAGTTTATAACACTTCGATTTGCTTTATGTTCTGTAGTTATTTATGTATTGCCCCTGCCGCCTCCCACGAAACTGTAAGCAGAGGCTGTGCTTTCATCTTTGCCCCAGAAATGCTCAACACAATAGCTAATCAACAAATGGTCATTCAAACAAGGCATGTTTGGGCTCACGGAGCACGTAGATTAAGTAAGAACAGGTGTCTCTCACTGTGCTCCTAGGGAGAGCACAGTGTGATAAATGGCACCTGTGTCTTTCTCTGAACGAGGTGCCGTGGCATGCTTACCCGGATCCACACAGGGGGACCATCGTGGGCTTCCCTGGTGGTGCAGTGGTTAAGAATCCACCAGCCATTGCAAGGGTACACGTTGAGCCCTGGTTCGAGCCCCGGTCCAGGAAGATCCCACATGCTGCAGAGCAGCTAAGCCCACGTGCCACAACTACTGAGCCTGTGCTCTAGAGCCCATGAGCCACAACTACGGAGCCCACATGCCACAGTTACTGAAGCCTGCGCGCCTAGAGCCCGTGCTCCCAACAAGAGAAGCCACCGCAATGAGAAGCCCGCACACCGCAACGAAGAGTAGCCCCTGCTCGCCTCAACGAGAGAAAGCTCGCGTGCAGCAATGAAGGCCCAAGGCAGCCAAAAATAAATAAACAAATTTATTTATTTATTTATTTTTAAAAAATGAAAGAGAAGGGGACCATTGTGCCGCGCCGGCCTTTTCTCGTTGTGCACTGTTTGAAGTTGGCCTCAGCACTAGAAACCTGTATTCCCTGAGCCAGCGTTTAGACATCCTGTTTGCCTTCAGATACTTTGAAAGAAAAGAGTTCTCTCGTATGTCAAACTCCTCCCAGTTAAAAAGAAACCACTAGTTGTGGCCCCGAGAAAGCGCTAGCCGTAAGCTCATCTGAGTTTTTGGAAAAGGAAGGGTTGAAAGCCCACGCGTTAATCACTACGCTGCTGGTCTCCCACCCTCCCCCCCCCGCCCCCGCTCCCGGTGTGTCAGGGGAATTCTGGTCCCTAGCGTGCTGAGAATGTCCAGGTTAGGAAAAGACACCCTGCTCTCGGAAGGGCCTGAGAGCAGGGCTGCCAGTGACGGCAGCTGAGGCTCAGGCTCTCGGAGGTTTCCGGTCTCAGCTGTTAACCTGTGTTTTGTAGGTTTTGGTCCCCTTTGCTTGGCTTTCGCAGAGCTCAGGGTCACGGAGCCCGCTGTTGGGAGGCCTCTCCTGTTTCTGGCTTAGATGCCCGCCTTCCGCTGCTACCAGCTAAGGAAGGAAGTAGCCACTAGTCAAGGGCTTTTTGTTTTTTTCAAAAGGGTACTTTAAAAACAGCGGTTAAAATGTGGGCCGTGCGAATGTTTGTTACGTGAGTCTTAAGCATCTGGGTAAAACAGATGAAGTTGTAAGTTCCACTGAAATTTCATAGCCCTATTCAGTTATCCATAAAATCAGAAGCTTGTATTTTAAATGCTTTTATGAATTATGGTTTCTAAATTGATGTTGCGTTAAATAGGATGTAATTAACTCTCCTTGAACACCTCTGAGTGGCCTGGCGCACGTGCAGTCAGCTCCTGATTGTCTGACGCCCGCGCCCCATCCAGGCGGTTCCCCAGGTCAGTTCATCTCACTGTGCCTCCATTTCCTCTTCCGCAGAACGAAGGGGTCAGACTTGGATGATCTTTAAAGCCTTTTAACTTTTTTAGCTTTTTAAAAAGTCACTTTTCTGCAGATGGAGCCAGCTCTCCGGTTGGGGGTGGGATTCATCCTTTCAATCCCTGCCTGTATCCAAGACAGCCCGAAGCGCTCTCAGCCATTCTCCCCAACTCACTGTTCGGTGATCTCTGATGCTTACCTTCTCCTTCCATTCTGGAAAAAGAGAAGCCATCCTGATATTTCTGGAAGCACAAAAGAAGTTAACAGACAGCCCGAGGTGAAGTGGGGCTGAGTAGATCACTGCAGGATTGGGAGGGCCCAGCCCAAACCGGCCAGATTTTCCTGATGAAGAGCTCCCGGCCCTTTACAGAAAGTTGGATTCTGCTGATTTGGTGATTGACCCCGAGGGCTTTGTTAGTTGGCGTCTAACAGAGCTGGCAGGGCAGGAGGAGGATGGCCTCTGGAGGAATAGGGGCGCTGTGAGGAGATCAGGGACAGCTCTGGGAGCCCTGGGCAAGAAGGGAGAAACTCTCCTGCATCCACTCCTGTGTGTTTCTGGCTCTTTATCCAGGTAAGTAGGTTTCGTGCCTGGAACTTTGTTAGGCTGTGGGATTTAAAGGTGAGAGCGTGCCCTCAAGGGCCTCACAGGCTAGAGGGGAGATACCTACCGTTTATCACATGTCTGCTGAGGGCCCAGCATTGTGCTGGGTGCTTTATGTACGTATGTCCACATGATTCTAATACAGTGATGAGCAGTTCACAAGCGGTGTCTGCAAAGGGCTATATGGGCACATCGAGGAGGAGGGAAGCGTTCTGGCTGGAGATGGGGAGTAAAGGGTCATGGATAGAGGGAAGGAGGAGGAGTCGAGCACGGCTTTTTAAATGAGGCAGGAATCTCAGCTCTGTCTCAGATGGCGTTGGAACGTGTTCACTTTCTTATCCAGCGGCACAGGGACTAGCAAGTAGGAATCTATGCCTCGAGGAGACATGTAGTCTGCAAGAGTGAGGACAATGGAGTACTGCTTTTCCCCATGTCTTTTAGGTTGATTATAGCTTTTTTAAAGGTTTATTTCTTGTGTTCTGGAAAGTGGAACAAGAAAAGTATGTTCCTCTTGCTTCTCTAGACAATATTTAAAAACACCAAGAGTTTCCACCCTTCTTTCTCAACCCACATCCTTGACTTGTGTCTAAAGGGTAATAGTCACACTCCTGTTTGCTTCAGCCTTGGGAGACCTGCCCTCCAAGCACATGAGCCAGAAGAACATCCTCGGTCTTACCAGACCCTCACGAAGGGTAGTTGGCTCCTGGTGTTCCAGGAGACATCGGCTCTCTTCCATCTCTGTGCAGTAGTCGTCTTTAGTGACTTGGGGTGCTCTCTTCTTTGCAGCAGATGCGTTGGTATTTCCTTTGCGTTGCCCATTCTCGTCTGAGTCTTTCTTTTCCAGTTGGATTCCACAAATGCCCACGGTATCACAGAGTCTGGGTGGAACTGGTCCTATGGATGTGCCCTGACACATGTGCTGTGTTCGCCTTGAAACTTTCTCAGTCTCCCTGGCTTGGAAATGATCTTTCTCCACTTCTCTACGACCCAGCTCTTTGTATCTCTCTTTTTGCCTTATCACATCTTGCCCTTCGTTAGTTATTTATATGTGTCTCCGGTCTCTCCTCCCAGGTTGTAAATCCACCTTGGCAAGGACTGTGTGTTCTGTACATTCTTCAGAGGCCCTAACATAAGGGTTTGCCATAATAAGCAGTTGATAAGTATCTATTTATTTATTTATTTTGCTTTTGTTTTTTTTTTTTGTTTGTTTGTTTGTTTTTTGGTAAGTATTTATTGAACTGACTCCAGATAGCATTATTTATTTTGAGCTGAGTCCTCATCAAGCACAAAAGGAATTGTTTTTAGAAAGGTCAGTATTTACTTTCTGCTATCCAGTCCCTTGCCCGCCCCCAGTCTATATTAGTTATTTAAGACAGGTATCCCCTCTGCAGCCTGAAGAATGTGGCAGACTAAAGATTAGAATACTAGGTTAAAATGAGGCAGTTTGGGATAAGATTCGCTCTGGTACTCCCGTGAGAGGCAGCAGACGCCTGGCTTCAGCAGACTGTAGTAACTCCATAATCTTTTGCGTCTAAGACAAAGAAGGAATCCCGGTTAGTTACAGCATTTTCATTTTCGTACCACAGATGGCATAAAATTCATCTGTAGAGAGACTTCTTCTTGGTGCTAAACTTGAGTAGGGATTTTTCTCTCTTCAGTCCTTATGTGATTTGTCACTGCATGTACCGTCCTAGTGAGTCTTCCCTTGTAAGTTGTTTCATTGAATTTCTGTGGTTTTTGTTCTGTTTCACTTGCTGCTTCTCTTGTCTTCTCCACGCCTTGTGTTTCTCAACACGAAACTGTAGAGGTGAAGAACTGTGTCAGCAGTAGCACCCTCAGGACAATTTGTGACTTAACTCTTCCCAGCTCAGGGGGCTCTACTGCACGTTTTCAAAGCATTTGAAATATTTGATAAAAAAATCAAATCAGTTAGCTTCAGATGTAGCTGCTATTTTTTGACCATCTATTATGAACGAGGCACTTGCACATACATTATTCCATCTTATCACAGAAAACTATAACAGGAAGAAAATCTTGTGATTACTAAGAACCTTGCATCTCACACTAGGGAATGCGTTCTCTGGGAGTTTATGTGGTGGCCTGGGATGAGATAGCAGATGTTACAGGACACCATGGTGTAGCTTCTGGGAGCATCAGTTTTACTCAAAGACTGGGTCGGGGGGTGGGGGGGAAGTGCTTGAACTCAGGCCATTTAAATGAGCGACAGTCATTTTGTATTTAAACCATCATGTTTAAATTAGAAGCGTATGGGGCTTCCCTGGTGGCGCAGTGGTTGAGAGTCCGCCTGCCGATGCAGGGGACGCGGGTTCGTGCCCCGGTCCGGGAAGATCCCACGTGCCGCGGAGCGACTGGGCCCGTGAGCCGTGGCCGCTGAGCCTGCGCGTCTGGAGCCCGTGCTCCGCAACGGGAGAGGCCACAACAGTGAGAGGCCCGCGTACCGCAAAAAAAAAAAAAAAAAAAAAAAAAAAAAAATTAGAAGCGTATGGAAATACGGAGGAGGTACAGAGGAGAATGCAAAATATACATGAGTCTTGGTGATAAAACAGAGACTTTATTAGGATTATGCACGTAGAGTAAGTGCTTTAGGATGTGCCCTCTGACTGCTCCGAGGTATTTTGTGGAAGAGCTGGAGAGAGACCCCCATGTACGAGGTTCATCTCTCTTTTTCTTGTAGATGTGGAAATAGGAGTCCCAGAGTTTCCATGCTTATTGGCCAAGGTGGGACTTGAACTTCCGATTCATTCATTGTCCTTCTCTCACGTTGCCTACTTTTTGCCCTTCAGAAGCTTTGGTGCTGGACCATGTCTCTGTGTGAAAGCCCAGATGGTCAGATGGAACTAAACTTGAAGGTCAGTCATACTCGCAGAGACCATGTAGTACCATCGTACAATGGGGCTGTAGAGTGGGCTGCCGGTGCCAGGGCTACCTCTTTGCTGTCACCTGTCTCTGCGGTGCCTGAGTTTTCACTACCTTCCACTATAAGATCCATGCATTTTTGCGGGAAATTGACTACCCTTTGGAAGGTTTAATTAGCTGCTCTTTTGGACAAGACGGCTTTGTATGCCAGACACGAAACTGATGCCTTGGAGTCACAGAATTTCAAAATTGAAAGGGTCGTTGAGTCTTCTAGGCCAGCGTCCTTGTGTTCTTTGTGTAAGAGATGGGACGAAAAGGTTTCCTCAAATTTCTGGTTTTCTCTCTTTGGAGTTAGGTGGCTAACCTGTTCGTTGTTTACCTATTTTATTGTTCTGATGCCTTTAACTGAAGATGGAGTGTAATGCTGTCTCTGAAGAAGTAAACTAGGGCAATGGTATTGATGTCTGCTGACCTGATTGGTGTCATTGGGTAGATAATTTTACTCTTTTCCATAGATAAATTCCGCCTTCAGAGTGGCCTACTGGAAACCATGAGCTGTGGATTTTCTCCACTGTTTTATCATCCGACCCTGAAAGGAAAGATACCTGTCCCTGGTAGCGTGGAAAGCTAGAACTAAGTCGGTTATCATTTTCTTTTTAACTCTTCCTGCCTCATACAGCCATGGTCTTCTCAATGTCTAAAACTAGGTGTCAGGTCTTATTTCTCTATTTCTTATGATTGCAGATCCTAGAAGCATGTGACATATGCTCACTGATAATGTATTTTGGTAGTAAAATCACAGTGCTTGATAAGCGTGGTAAGTTTGGTTTCTGCATTAAAATATGTTGCCTTTTCTGATTACAAAAGTAATGTCTCATAAAAATATAGAAAATACAGAAATACAGAAAGAAAATTGCATGCCACGATTTTGAGAATTCTGATAGTATTAACTGGACAGGAATGTGTTAACGTTTACTTTTCTATGCATTATATGGTAATAGTTGAGATCGTTACAGCACATATAAATAATCACTGTATGGGTAGTCGTTGTGCTGTGTTGTATATGCAGCCTTTTATTCTACTCTTTTTACTTATAAGGTTTTTTCCTCATGTCATTAACAAATCTTACCTTCCATCTTAGTGGCTACGTAATATTCCATGATTTGGATGTATCTGCCTTATTATTCCCATTCCTGTTACTGGTGTCGGTTTTTCAACTCTTTTACTGTTACACTGCACACACAGCTCTGCTCACCTTTCCGATGACTCCTCTGGGAAGGGATCTCAGTTTGCTGGGTTTAGGGCTTTTTTGACACACAGCCAAACGCTTCCCAGACATTTTACATCAACTGATGCTCCTACCAGTGGGGTACACGTGTCTCCTACCTCCACGGGCAAGGTAGGCTGTGACCCCCCCATTCTTAGGTGCTCTGTCCTGGCCTCCTCAGGGTTCCCACACAGAGGGTGGCACACTGCTCACGAAGGGCCTGGGGGCAAAGCGTCATCACCCTCAGAACTGGCTTCTCCCTCCCCATATACTTGTTAGCCTCAGTCAGTAATAGCGTAATCTGTCCCGGAGTGCCAGGGATTTTTCTCAACATACTTTCCTTCCTTTCTTTTTTTTTTTTTTCTTTTTTTAAGGACAGAAATGGCTCTCTTAAAATTAGCAGCATCTGGGGGCTGCTTCTGGCTGCATGATCTGAACGGCAGTGACTTAAATGAGGGTGCCGCTGTCTTTCTGGCTGCACGAGCTTCCTTGGCGTCGTCTTCACCAAGGTGCTGGGCTTCTGTGCAGTTTCTTCTCCAAGTAACCACACTAAGTTGTTACAGAGGAAGTGAAATTGTAAAACCACTTCAGAAGACTGACAGCCATGCTATGCTGACTGTAGGAGTGACTGCTCTTAAGTCCTAATAAATGGGATTCATTTTTAAAAATAATTTCCATGCAGACACAGCAGAAGCCTCAGGTTTTTATTCTCCCTTCAGGTTTTAGAGTAGCTTGGTTTACCCCCTTCCCAGTTCCTCTGGAGCCAGCCTGTGTTGCCGTGGAGAGGCCAGTGACTCCAATGTCCCACTGCTCTGACCTGCTCATCCTTTTTTCTGTTAACCTTTCTCCCTCCAGTTGGTTTGACTCAGTGTCTTATTTCCAAGATGGAGAAGAAAGGGTTTTTTCCGAGTGTTTGGTCCTTATTTGAAGTTCGACAAAAATAGGCTGAACCTCAGCTCTGTCACATACCAGTTTTTTGTTTAATTGAGGTATATTTGACGTACGACATTATATTAGTCTCAGATATACGACATACTGATTTAAGACTTGTGTACATTGCACAGTGGTCACCACAGTAAGACTGGTTAGCATTGTCACCTTACCTAGTTAACAAAAAATTAAAAAAAATTTTTTTCCCTTGTGACCACATTGCAGTTTTAAGACCTTGGGAAAGGAGCCTGACTTCCACTTGCCGTATCTCTAAGAGGAAGTGACAGCCCCCCTCCCTGGGCTGTTGGGAAGATAAACTAGGATGGTGTGTCAAGTGCAGAGTAAACGCTGCGCCTTTCCTGTCATGTCGGTGGCCCCTAGCCCCGCTCCCGTGTTGCCGTGAGGATGGCGGGGCGGGGCGGTGTGTGAGATGCCTGCTCCGGTGCCCGGCACACCGCCCCTCCTCGCGTGTCCCTGACCCCACATCACTGAAAATGCTCCTCCTAAGAAAAACAGCACCCGTTCCATGGATTCCGTCAGACCCTGAAGTGCTTTCCCCTTTCGCCCTGTCATAGAAACTCTAACAGTGGGTGCTTTCTGCACACCCATTTGCAAACCATTTCCTGTTCCTGATTTTAGCTCCTTCTGTAAAAGTAACTAATAACACAGCAAGCGTTTCTTCACAAGTCCTTCCTCGGCTCTCACCTCCCCTCCCCCCACCACCACTTCCCCCATCCCACGCTTCCCCCATCCCACGCTCATCTCTTTGCCACTGTGACCCAGGTTGGCAGCCTTCAGTGGGAGACTGAGGGGTGACGTATGCAGGATGGTGGGCTGAGGTTTCAGGCGTGGACATACAACTCCCTGTCTGGCTCACTGATTTATGTGTACTTTTTTCTTTTTAAAGGATCAATCTTTTTTTTTAATGTATTTATTTATCTATTGGGCTGCGTTGGGTCTTCGTTGCTGCACACGGGCTTCCTCTAGTTGCAGCGAGCGGGGGCTGCTCTTCATTGTGGTGCACGGGCCTCTCATTGCGATAGGTTCTCGCTGCATAGCACTGGTTCTAGGTGTGCGGGCTTCAGTAGTTGTGGCACGCGGGCTCAGTAGTTGTGGCTCACAGGCTCTAGAGCGCAGGCTCAGTAGTTGTGGCGCACGAGTGTAGTTGCTCCGCGGCATGTGGGGTCTTCCCAGACCAGAGCTCGAACCCGTGTCCCCTGCATTGGCAGGCGGATTCTTAACCGCTGCGCCACCAGGGGAGTCCGATTTAGACCAGAGCTCGAACCCATGCCCCTGCATTGGCAGGCGGATTCTTAACCGCTGCGCCACCAGGGGAGTCCGATTTATGTGTACTTTTATCCATTAATTCAGTGACCGTTTGTTGAACTTCTGCCATGTTCCAGGCACTCTTAGCACCAGTAACACAAACGGGGTGGCAGTAGAGCCCCAGGCCTCAAATGCTCACAATGAAGTTAACTGGTTTCCAGGTAAAGTGCACTAAACTGTGAAGGTGTTAGGATAGTACCTGTGTGGGTTCTGGTGGAGGCATGAGTGATGGACTTGCCTTTCCCATTTGGGGGAGGAGGCTATAAAAAGCATCCATGTAGGATGCAGGCTCGTCCTGGTTCACAGAGTCTGTCCAAGCCCTTCTCTCCTTCCTCTGAATTACTCCATGGTGGAATCCTAGAACCTCAGGGGCAGCTCAGCCAATCAGAGTTCACCCCTTTTCCTACAGCAGTTGAAATCCTGAGGGTACGTTACGGCATTTGGGTTTATCATGGAGATGTTTTTTCCCCTGCAAGGGCCATCCCCTCTTGCCAGATTTTGGCGGAGAAGGGGGTTATCATGACCACTTTGGCTGTATGAACAAGCATGTGATGATATGGGGGTGAGTGAGTGAAGAGTAAAACGAACCCTCACTTGCTATTCTTTGAAAGATATTTTTTTGAGGTGTACTTTTTCGTTTTAACATAGTTGTACTTTCCAAAAAGGTTATATTATAGACAAAAGGAATTAAGTCTGAAGTTGTAGTATAATGTGCCACATGGTAGTGGGGCCTGGAACATTCAGTAGGGTATCCTGTATAGATAAAAGCTTAGGAAACACTGGCCTTTAATCTCTCTGGACCCCTCTTCATAGATTGCTGTTTTGGAGACCCTGCACCTGGCCATTTCATTGTTTGCCATTATTTGATCACTGGCCTGTAATAGTTAGGAGTAGGTTGAGCTGCGTATTACAGGAATAAAAACAAAAACAAGTAAAGAGAGGCTTAAATATGGTAATTTATTTCTCTCTCACCTCAAAGGAGTCTGGACGTAGGCTGGGAATGCCAGGTCCGTGGTGGCATCAGGGATTCCATCTTCTCTTGATTGTCCCCCTCCTCTTTAGCACGTGGTTTCCGTCCTCCTGGCTCAAGATATATGCTAGAGCTCCAGCTGTCCTTTCTGAGAGGTAGACGCTAAAGGAGAAAGGAAAAATTGAGGTCCCCCCGCCCCCAAATGAGTCATTTCTCTCTCAGAACCCACATAACACTGCAACTTATTGGCTACAGCTGGCTGCAAGAAAGACTGGGAAATGGAGTCTTTTGTTCCCAGTGGCAAAACACCTGCTGAAAACTGGGTTTCTGATACTAAGGAGAAGAGGGGAATGGGTGTTGGAGCAGCCAGTCGACATTGTCTACCCCAGAGCCATGTCGGAGGGGGAGAGGAGGTAGAGCTCAGTGTGGCATCGTGGGGAGGGAGTCGGGGTTGAATGTCACCCACGTGGGTCCTGACGTTGCTGAGAGTGATGTTGGAGTGGGGTAGGTGGCACAGTTACTGAAGTGCTGGTGTCCCGGCGCTCGGGGGTGGAAGATGGTTGGCACAGACCTCAAGAGAGAAGGTTGTGCGATGATGACGACGGTGGAACAGTGGCCGCAGGCGGACCTGTGGCTGGGAACTCACAGTCTTTAAAGGACTAGCCTGCCTTGAGAGTAGGTCTTGAGGAAAGGAAGTGAGAAGGCAGAAGTGCCTTCTCTCCAGCCGTGGAAGAGATGGATAATTGATCCTCAGCAAAGAAGAGACCCCAAGTGCCCTTGAAGGGATTGACTGAAGATGGTGGGGAGGTGAGGCGAGGCGTTAAACCAGATAAGAATGAAGAGGAGGGAATAGGCGAGGCGGGTGTATGTCTTAGGGCGAGGCGGGTGTATGTCTAGGGCTAGGGCGGTAGCTGTACTGCGAAGAGAAAGGGAGCTGGCGTTTGGAAGTTAGGGAGAGTGAGAATGGTGGATAGGCAGAAGGGTGAGTGAGTTCGTGTAGGTCTCTGTCTTGCGTTTCTTGCATTTCTGAGTGTCCCCAGTGTGCCATGCCTGGTAATGGGCACTCCATTGAAAGTTCCAGTTGGGTGGGCCACCTGTTGGCAGGAGGCGTGTCTGTCCCCCTGAACTTGGGAGGCGGGGGCCCTGCTAATGAAGGAGTTCCATTGTGGGCTTCTCATTCATGCACCGGGCAACCTGTTTCTTTGGCTGACTTGACCTAGAGTGGCTCCATCTCTGTAGAGAGAGGAAGAAGAGCCTCTCCCTTGTGCTCTACTCACCTTGTAGGATTTTCCTTCCACTTGTTTGCAACTCTGTCTTCATTAGAAACATGGTTTGTGAGTAGTCCTAGTTTTGAGACTTGCCCCTGCCTTGGACCCCAGTTCCTGGCTCTCACCTTATGGGACCCAGTTTTACCTTTCAGTTTCCAGATCTCGACTCTGATCCCGGACAGAGCACAAGAATTATTTTACATGATCTCTCTTGCTCGTTTGCAAAGGGAGTCGCCGTTTTGTGGAGTGCGCACATTTTTTGGTTTTGTTTCTTTTTTTTTAAAGCCTAGCATGACTTCTCTCTGTCACTAGCATCATTAGGGTCTGCCCAACACTTTCCTGATACAACCCTCCACCTGCCCAGCTGGTGTGTAATATTAATTCTTTCCATTTATGTACTGCTTTGTGGTTTACAGAGTTTCTTCACGCATTTTCTTCTCTGATCCCTGTAATAAAACTGTGATGGAGCAGACATGACTTGTTTACTATCAGAAACCTAGGCTCCGAGGTCACCCAGTTATAACACGTGTGGAAGACGTGAGGTTGGAACCCAGCTGTCTCTCTTTTTTCAAGTGTAGAGGTTCAGAGTATGCAAATGAATTTAGCTCTTGGCCTGAACAAAATCTAGTTAGTCCATCTGCTGTGGCTGAAACAGTCGTCTGCATATCCCGACTGCATCTGAATGAGTCTTCGATTGGGGATGTTTGGTGTCCTCTGTGGCTCGGCTCCTTCCTTGTGCGCTAGTTAGGGCGGGTTGCCGACCTAGCAACCCCATCCTGGCTGGACTGTGCAGATTTGGGCAGGTCCCAGCCTCCCAGGCGCCTCTGGGCATGCAGCTTGCTGCCGTGCAGGGAGCTGGCCCAGGCGTCGGGCCTGGACGGGCCTGGGCGTGTGGGCACCAGTGTGGGCACCAGCTCTGCCATCCCGGGCACATCACTTCCTGTTTCTGGGCCTCGACCTCCCTGTTGTACAGTGAGGCTCAAAACATGTCGTCCTGGGACCGTCTGTTACCTCTGCGGACTTTAGTTCTCTCGTCTATGAAATGGCGCAGGGTAAAGTCTGGCTACGTAAGGAACTCAGCGACAGGCCTGGCAACACAGCCGGCGCCTAACACGTATTCCACCTTCTCCTTCCTCTTCATCTTTTCAGAGTGTTGTGAGAGCCTCATAAAAAATGGTATGAAGATTAAAAAATAAAGGCAAGGACGATGCGGGGGGCACGGGTTCGTGCCCCGATCCGGGAGGATCCCACATGCCGCGGAGCGGCTGGGCCCGTGAGCCATGGCCGCTGAGCCTGCGCGTCCGGAGCCTGCGCTCCGCAACGGGAGAGGCCACAACAGTGAGAGGCCGGCGTATGGGAAAAAAAAAAAAAAAAATAAAGGCAAGGATGTCACAGCCTGACTGCTTTGCCCATTCAGGTGGCCTCTTTTTCTTTTAAAATTTTATTTATTTTTGGCTGAGTTGCATTGTTGCGTGCGGGCTTTCTCCAGTTGCGGTGAGCGGGGGCTACTCTTCGTTGCGGTGCGTGAGCTTCTCATTGCGGTGGCTTCTCTTGTTGCAGAGCACAGGCTCTAGGTGCACAGGTTTCAGTAGTTGTGGTTCGTGGGCTCAGTAGTTGTGGCTCGCGGGCTCTAGAGCACAGGCTCAGTAGTTGTGGCGCACGGGCTTAGTTGCTCCGCGGCCTGTGGGATCTTCCCGGACCAGGGCTCGAACCCGTGTCCCCTGCATTGGCAGGCGGATTCTTAACCACTGCGCCACCAGGGAAGTCCTCAGGTAGCCTCTTGAGTGTGGGGAGCAAACTCACCTTTTTGACCCAGAGTGAGAGAGCCTTGCCCAGGACTCTCTTCCGAAAAATGGCCTTTTCTGACCAGCTCGAGGGGGCCGTGGTGGGTGACTCATTCCAGCCTTTCATCGATAATGCTCGTTTACATGCCGTGCTTGTATTTTCAAATTGACTTCCTGTCACACTGAGTGGGTGGTTGGTGGGCTGCCTGCTAGCCTAGGGGTGAACTGCAAAAAAGTGTGTGCTTGCGGGGCTGTGCTGGTGTCGGGAGAGCAGAGGACACCGGTGACGTGGCATTAACTGCAGACGGGGTGGAGGGTGCCTCCACGTGGGAGGGTTCGTGTCCTTTTCCCTCTGCAAATTCTAGAGCTGATAGTATTGAGCCACGAGTGTTTTAGTTTACTTAGAATGCGGACATTAACATAAAAATTCATAAGCTTTGAATATTCTGGGGTTGATAGTTTTAGGCGGTGAAGTTAATTTTTTTTTTTTTTCTTTTCTTTAACTGAAACCTCTGGTTCCTGTGAGGACGTTGATTATGCGATCTGCCACCTAACAAGAGTTTCCCATTTTCAAATTGCACCTGCACGGTTGGGCAGTATAGCCGTAATACGAGATTACCACAAGGCTAGTCTGTAACTCCGCAGATAACCCACGGTCAGTTCGCGTGAAGGCAGTACTTGAAAACGGTGTTCTTCTCTGATCCATTATTACAAAGCAGAACTGCAGTTTCCTTTCTAAGGGATGAGATTTCGAAAGAGGTTAAATTTATATGTGATCTCATTGAGACTGAGGGCCCCAAAGGTGAGGAAAGGGGGTGGACCTTTAAATTTTTTTATTTTAAGGTTATTTTATTTTGTTGAAGATGGCAGTGGATGGGTACGGAGGCTATGTTTTATTTTGGGGGCCCACCACAATTACTTAAAAATGACCCGTAGGCTACAGGCTTGTTTACTCCTCGGTCATCAGCCTGTTGGCACCGAAGTGGTTAGTACTCAGCCCTCCTCCTTTCCGCGTTCTCCAGTTAGTTAACTTAGTTATTCTCAGGCCAGGTGCGTCCAGTTTTAACTCAGACTTTACTATGCATCAGAATCACCTAGCAGGCTTGTTGGAACACCTTGCTGGCCCTCACCCCCAGAGTTTCTGAGTCTGGGGGTCTGGAGTAGGGCCTGAGAACTTGCATTTCTAACAGGTGCACAGGTGATACTGATGCTCCAGGCACTGCACTCTGAGGGCCACTGAAATCAGCAAAGCAAAAGTCGCAGGGAGCTTGTTGCACCTTGAAACACTCGCTGCATAGGACTCACCAGGCCATTTAGAAGGATTGACTCTTAAAGCCTTGAAACAGCAAACAGCTTAATGTTAAGAAAGTGAGGGTGGGAGGCTGTTATTGATGGCTTGTGAATTTCTCTGCTTTCATTCCCTGTGTAATTTTGGCAGAACTCACACATCTGCACCTGTGTCTATCATTTTTTCTTAAACCTTTTATTCTGGAAAATGTCAAAATACACAGAAAGGCAGAGGGGATAATGAACTCCCTTGTATTCAGCATCCAGCTTCAACAAGGATCAACTTACGGCCACTCTTGTTGCACTGCTGCCCGCGCTGGGTTCTTCCGCGAGTCCCGCATTTCATTGTTAGTAGTTCAATATGCATCTCTTAAAGATAAGGGCTCTTTTAAAAAAAATCACCGCAATACTATTATCTCACTTTAAAAATAAACAGTATGGGCTTCCCTGGTGGCGCAGTGGTTGAGGGTCCGCCTGCCGATGCAGGGGACACGGGTACGTGCCCCGGTCCGGGAGGATCCCGCGTGCCGCAGAGCAGCTGGGCCCGTGAGCCATGGCCGCTGGGCCTGTGCGTCCGGAGCCTGTGCTCCGCAACGGGAGAGGCCACAGCAGTAAGAGGCCCGCGTACCGTAAAAAACAAACAAACAAAACCAGTAGTTCCTCAATATCATTAAAGAGTCAGTGTTTACATTTCCTCAGTGGTCTCAGATGTTGGTTTGTTTAAATCAGTTTTCAAATAAGAGCCAGTCATTTTGGTAGATCTTTTTGCGCTTCCCCCGCCACCTTTTCCCCTTAATTATTTATTTGTTAGAGCAACAGTTCATTTGTCCTGTAGAATTCACCACGTTCTTGGCTGGGATTTTGCTGAATGCATCCCTGTGGTGTTGAACGTGTTGTACTGACCTAGCAGTTTAATCAAAAATCAGATTCGATTTTTTTCCCTGTTTTTGGTACTGCGTAGTGATGCTGTTTAGTTGCATCGCGAGGTGCGTAATGACTGCTGTGTTCTTCTCATGGTCTCTTTCTTTCTCTGATGTTAAGGCGAGTTGGTTCTGGTATTGTCAGCCAGTTTTTATCTAATGTATCTTTGGGTTTAGCAGGTTTCAGGAGGAACAAAATACAGGCAAGTGTGCGGTGCATCATCTGATAATTTAACATCAGGTGAGTGTTTGCTACTCTAACGCACTACTCTCACCCCAGGGTATTAGCTTTACTGTCTGGGCTGTTTTGTTTAGTCAGCGAAGGCTTTATTCTTTTTTTTTTTTTCTTTCTTTTGCGGTACGTGGGCCTCTCACCGTTGTGGCCTCTCCCGTTGCGGAGCACAGGCTCCGGACGCGCAGGCTCAGCGGCCATGGCTCACGGGCCCAGC
>NC_041228.1:9955616-9966077 GCF_002837175.3 Physeter macrocephalus
CCGCTCCGCGGCATGTGGGATCTTCCCGGACCGGGGCACGAACCCGTGTCCCCTGCATCGGCAGGCGGACTCCCAACCACTGTGCCACCAGGGAAGCCCTGAAGGCTTTATTCTTAACTTTAGATTCACAGTAGTATTCCAGCCCTGTGGTAGCCGGTTTCTTTGAGTGAAATAAACTTTCTTGGAATTTATTTCAGGTGCATTGGTCCAGAACCACCAACTGTTTATTGCCATGATACATATGCCTAAAATAGTGCTTTTGGGGGGCAGCGGGGTGTAGCGGAAATCCGGAAGCTGCAGATTGAGTTACTGGCTAATGATACACGCGCACAGTTTAGGCAACATACAGCTGTGTGGCTGTCTAAGACCAACCAATTTAATATCTTTATTTTCTGAATAAAGGTAAAGACAGACCTATTCAGTCTAGACCAAAAGCAGAAGACCAAGACATGTTTCCATGTAGAATTTGAGTTGGATGTTGATGTATTTCAGGAAGGAGCTTTAACGATCATCGAATCCAGTCCCTGTGGCCCTGAGAGAGGAAGGGACTTACATCCACAAGATCACACGTTGAATTAATGTGCCCTGCTCTGCAGTGGCAACTCTAGAATGACCCCAAAGGTGCCTCCAGTAATTAACGCCTGTTTTTTCTTGGCAAGGAAAAGGCCACCCCCTTCTCCACGGGGACCGAAAAGGCCCTGGTACTTACTCAGAGCCCCCGCGGTCTAGCAGCAGAGGTTGGCCTCCTTTAGCCATCTGAACCTGACGCCTGCCATTGGAAGGGAGAGCCGTTTGGCGAGTGAGGTCCAGTGGTGTTGGCCTGAACATCTAAAGGCAGAATAACACTTTCTATAGTCCCTGAAAGCGTAGGAAGGTAAATTGGCATATCTTTGTCCTTCATCTCAAGATAGTTGGCAAGATCAGGTGCCATATCACCAGGTCCCCTTCTCAACCAAGGCTGGAAAGAACCAGAGAGACAGGGTGATGTACTGGAGAGAGCACTGGATTCCACAGTCCACAGTCTGCACTTTTTGCTACTTTGTCCACTTTGCTGGGCCTTAGTCTCTTCATATGCAAAACGGGTGGATTGGACAGATTATGGTTTGAGTTTTTCTGTTTTGACCAAAACTCTGTGACCTCTAGTACATTGTTTAACCTTTCTGAAACAGTTTTCTCATGTATGGAGTTGGGGGACTGGACTGGCTGATTCTGCTCTAACATTCTGGAGCTCCTTTTATTACACACACGCACATGCACGCACGGAGCAAGAAATGAGGGAAAGTGTTCTATAAACCTAGTGTTTGTAGCTCATGCTGCTCCTTCATTAATTCTCCTCTTTTGGCTCCAGGCTTCCTTATAACTGATATTCAGTTTAGAGATAAAAAATGAAAACTGCGAACGTGGCTGTCATCTAGAACATTTGTTTTTATTGTGATTTTTCAGGAAGAGTGTGAGAAATAATCTGCAAACCATGAAGAAAGGATGACGCATTTGTTGGGACTGGAGGAGGCCCAGTAAGTGGGTTCTCTCCTACATAAGTTTTGGGCTAAACTGTGAAATAAGACAAAGGAATAAGGCAAATGGAAGCCAAATAGAGCATCTTTATGACTGGTAAAGCCTGTATTGAATGGCTTGGCTTCTCTCTCTGGGTGAGGAGACTTCCTGACACTGAGCTCCAGATTTGAAAGACTCATCTTCCCAGCATCATTGGAGGTGCAGAGCAGAAGGTGAGCGGCCCTCTCACTGGGCTCTGCACATTCAGCTTCACATCCCCTCTTGCCAATTACTTTGCCTCTTCTTGGATCAGGTGAGTGTGGGAGCAGGAGAGAGGCAGGGGTGTCACACCGGGGGGTGCCCTCGTGTGGAAGGAGACATCTGGCCGGAGTGGGCTAGAAGCGTTACCCCCGGTGGCATTCGTGTAGGCAGATGTGGCAGCAGTCTCTCCCAGTGGTCTTCCTTGGTAGCTTGGCAGGTGACATGATTTCTTTCCTTCTATTAGCGGATCTGTATTTTCCTAGCATGGTGGTTTTAAGTTCCTAGCGAGCAAGGTTAGTTCAGGAAGCTGCCTAGGCTTGAGCAGCATCTACCTTTACTGGGCGCTTTCTTTGTGCCAGACACTGCGTAGAGCATTTTGGACTTGTGTGTTCTCATTTAATCCTCACTCTAAGGTGAGTAAATAGGTACCATTTATCCCCATTTTGCAGATGAGGGAACTGAGGCTTAGTGACATTAAACAGATGCCCAAGGATCACTAGTGTAAATTAAGAAAGTCGTGTCATTGTATTCCATTCTGACTCTGTATTACATGATGATGTTGTTCAACTCTTTAAATCTGATATCGGGTGGCTCCAGGAAGCTAGCTGGAATAGCGGAGTGGTTAAGCGAAAACTTCAGCACCACGGCTAAGAAAAAGCAGTCAGGAGAGGTGGTCTGAGGTGATCACTAGTATCAGCCTTATGTGTGAGCAACTTATATTCACTTTAGAGATAAAAATGTAAACGTCGAGTTAGTCTGTAAGATACAGATTGAGGTACAGATACATCAGTACCTGCTTCCGCTTACTGATGGCATTGCTAGGTGCCAGGACCTGGGCCAGGTGTTTTACATGTACTGGTCTCTTTGAAACATCAACATATGTGAAAGGGACTGCTGAGAGCTCACTGCAGCCTTTTACAAGCCATTTATCTGCCGTAAGCCTTCTAAGTGTGTATACACGGGACCTCCTGGACTAAAACACTGTTCATTGTGATCAACCAAGACCACTGTTATTTTATCTTGGAAACATCCCTAACGCAGAGGATGTTCACGAGCAAAGGGAGGCGACCTGGGAGTTGGTGCAGGTGGCAGTGTTTCTTTCTAAGCCGCAATCCCGGGTGTGTTGCCTCTTCCTTTTAATGATGTCATATTCTGTTCAAGTGTGTGAGATGAAGTTTTGTTCTGGTCTGGGTCCTGTTCAAGCTCCCTTTCAAAGGCATCATCAGTGTCCAAGGTCAGGAGCTGAGCTGCAGGGATCAGTAGACGCATCACTTCCATCTTTACAGTGGGTGGAGGTCATGTCGATTTTAATGAGGTGAATAAACAAGACTGTACTTGCACATAGAATTTTAATGATCTTAGTTTATGATCATTTGGCCTAACAACCTTGCTTTTTATTTTCGTTTTCTTTTTATTGACATATAGTTGATTTGCAGTGTTGAGTTTATTTGCTTTCTGTATAATTATAAGTAACATATGGTATATATTGCTGATTTTGCCCTTGCTTTAAAATAATGGTTTAACAAATGGAAAAAAAAAAAAAAAAAAAAAAAAGAAGCCTGTGCATTGAAAAAAGCCTAGGAGGAGATAGAACACAGAGTCAGTAGAGGTTGTCTTTGGGGTTGGAATTGGCCATTGGTGTTTTAGTCTTACATTTTCTGTATGTTACAAAATTTGCATCTGTGGATATTTTTTCTTAATTTTACGCAATATGGCCATTGGTAAATGAAAATAGAGCAAAATATAGGGAAGAGAATTTTAAAGTTACCCCTGCCTCTACCAGTCAGATCACTGCCGCTGGCATTTCGGTGAATCGCACTTGTCACTTGTGGTCTGAACAGCGAAGATGCTGCGTTTCCCAGGCCCCTTGTGCAGTTTCTGACAGTCTGCCCTAGACAGTATTTTCACAGAATAACTGTCCTCCCCACAGTAGGAGCTCCGGCCAAGTCTAACAAGTCCTCCTCCTTCTCGATGGCCCTTCGCGGGAACCTCATGAAGGAAACACTGTCCCCCTCACAGCTGGTCTTAGCCCCAAACTAGTACAATGTGTTCGCCAGGAAAGCGTCATCTACCCACTATGCTGGCATCACGTGAAACTTGTTTATTTATAGTAAAGCTGAAATGCATAGGGAAACTGGGACAGTTTCTGCATTGGGCCCCTTAAGAAAATTTTCAGTTGAGTGTGGGCAGAGTTTAGACAGATTATTGCCTGATTTCCTTCAACAGGCATGAACAGCCCTGTTGCCTGTTCAAGAAAGTTTTCAGAGAATTTTTTTTTTTTTGAGGAATATCTGCTTTGGTGATGGAATCTATAAATAAAGTGACCCATTTTTAACTAGATTACTGGTGTGCTTTTCAATAGGACTTTGTGGTTTAGCTAATGAAATCTTTCAGAGATGCGCCTCTGAACCTTCTGTCTAGTTATATCAGTACCGCTGCTTTTATGACTTAATTGGCTTTGTGGTTTAATTCACTTCGTGACACATCCATCACCATGAAGTTTACACTGTTCACCCCTGTCTGGCCTAGTATTTTCTTGATGACTCCTGGGGTCAAGGAGAGGTTGAGAGGCAGTTTTGTGCTATTAAAAATAAGTGGTTATTTTGTACGGGCTAATCTGTCTTTTTTAATTAAAACCGTCCTTTTAATTTTAATTAATGCACTGAAGCTACTTCCCCCTTCTGATAATTTGCTGTTCCCTAATACTACCAGCTGAGCCTATATAAGTTATTTCTTTCATTTGTAGAGAGTTAGATTTTATAAGGTCCTTTCATACTTATTCTATCATTTAATCATTCCCACATTCCCCTCCAAAAAACCCCACTATGGCAGATAATATTATCCTCATCTTGCAGATGAGGAAACTGAGGCAAAGAAATTAAAGGGCATGCCGAGTCATCATGGCTGGTAGGTGATAGGACTGGGACTGTTCTACTGTGAAAACTGGACATTTGAGGTTGGTCACATCTTCCATTTTTGTGGACACAGCCACGCATCCACGGGGCAGCTCAGCTTCAGATTCACTAGTGTTAAAAGTCTACCTTTGAAGGAACCCAAATCTGTTCCTACTTGCTTCCTTTAGAGCCAAAGTCAGTTTGCCTTGAGTTTTCCCACTTTCCCCCAGTCGTGAAGGAGGTGTCAGGAATGTCCACAAGCATCCAGTGTCCATGTTTCTGACTGTGCCACTTTCTACGTAGAGTGGCCCCGCGGGGCTCGCATAGTGAGAGCCGCAGCGCTCAGGCCCTCCTGGCTGAGCCCCATCCCTCCCCGGGCCCGACTGCTCCTGTCGCCTCGTCCCCTGAAGCAGGTGCACGCACACCTGTGCTTCAGCCGGCTGTCGGCTCCTGCTCCTGTTCGGATCTCCTCGCTGCGAGAGGCCAGGCTGGGCGTCATGTCCCTCATACTTTGCCGGCCACCGCCCATGCTTCTGTCTGACTGCGCTGGGTCAGCACTTCTCTCTCACTTGCTAGCAACTCACTTGTGTATCAGGATGTATTCTGCTGAAATGATTTGCTTCCCTGTCTCTCTCTGCCCACCATTCTACCCTCCAAGACTGAATTTCTTCTAAGTAAGGACTGTATCCCAAAGAAGCCCTGTGGGTTTTTTTTTTTTTTTTTTTTTTTTTTTTTTTTTTTTTTTTTTTTTGCTGTGGACCATTTTTAAAGTCTTTATTGAATTTGTTACAATATTGCTTCAGTTTTATGTTTTGTTTTTTGGCCACGACACATGTGGGATCTTAGCTCCCGGTTTTTTTTTTTTTTTTTTTTTTTTTTTTTTTTTTTTTTTTTTTTTTTTTGCTGTGGACCATTTTTAAAGCCTTTATTGAATTTGTTACAATGTTGGCTTCTGTTTTATGTTTTGGTTTTTTGGCCCCGAGGCATGTGGGATCTTACCAGCGATTGAACCCACACCCCCTGCATTGGAAGGCAAGGTTTTAACCACTGGACCACCAGGGAAGTCCCAGCCCTGTGTTTTTTAAACAGTGGGCACTCCTAGAATGGATAATCCCAGAGTTTAGCACGTCGTCAAAAACATACTTGTTGAAAAAACTAAATCTGTTGTTGAAAAGACTACAAAAATGACTTCTGAATTATCCAGGTTTGCGATTTCCTTCCTCTCTTCCTTCCCTGATGCTAATGTTAATAAATAAACTTGACTACATAGCATTGTTTTATCAAAAGATCTTGTACTCAATGAATTTTTGCTTAATATCCCACAATAATTTTTAAAAGACTATTTGTATCTTATACTGAAGGGTCAAATTATTTTATGTAGACATACATGCAGCATCATAAATGTACAGCTTGATTTTAATCTGTTTGATTTACATTTTGTTTATTGGATAGTTCATTTCATCCTTTGGGTTTGCCTATATTCACACTTCTCGTTATGATCATATCATGGACTTGGTTATTTTTGAGTTTGGACTTGAGGATCTATTTTTATAATCCAATTGGAGAACACACTCTAGTATCTTATATTTTGAATTGGGCAACTGAAAATCTTAGCTTGTGGAATATATTTTAAGTTTGGAGTAGAATTTTGAAGGTATGACTTGTAAAACTTATTAAGATGGGTAGTTATATGTATATAAAATATTTCTGTAATTATTAAAGGAGCTTGTGATAGTGTTATAAATTCTGGAATGTATTGCCAGGAGCAAATTTGAGTTATGGATTTAAAATGTGAACATTTCCTAAATTAATTCTGTGTCAGGAGATGGAGACAACTTTTGAGAGAGGAAGCTACTCACTGAAGCTGTGCAAATGCTATTTCTCTCAAGTGTATTTTAATTTTGAAGTTAAAAAAAAGCATTTTCTATATTTGGAATGGCAGCTTACTATAGTAGAAGGAGTAAGCATTTTGGAGCCAGAAGCACCTGGTTTCAAGTCCAGCGTCACCACTTACTCCTTTGTGACTTTGGGCTAGTGTTTTTACTTCTCTGAGTCTTCTGGTTTCCTCGTCAACAAATCAGAGATGGAGGGGTGCTCATCCCTGTTTCTCCTACCTCGCAAGGCTGTTAGAAGATCAAATGAGAGGTAGGGAAACATTTAAATTGTCAAGCACTATACACATGTGTATATATATTTCTTTCTCATGGAGGAAAGGTTGGGTACTGGAAAGGAAACGAGAAAAACCAGACGCAGGTGACGGATAAGATTTTTATGAGTTTGCATAGGACATCTAGACCCCTTTGAACCACTGGAGAGAGGAGCAGACATCCCTGGTCTGTTTGGTGTGGCTTAGACCTGAGTCTGCTGGCCCATTGCTGTAGGTGGTACGTGCCATAGGTCAACAGCCCCCATTTTGGGACCCTCTGTTTTTTGCCACAGGATCAGATAAAAATTTGTGACCTTCAGTTGGTTAAATACTATTTCCTGAGAGGACACTCACTGTATTCATTTATTCAAGGAATATGAAATTAAGCACTTAACTATGCAATAGTAATTGTTCTAGGTGCTGGGGACTAGAGCATTGGAAAAACACAAAATCCCTGTCTTCTCAGAGAGTATATTTTATGGGGAGGCAGATCGAGCAAACAGATGTAAAGATAAGTTCAAGTAGTGATAACAGCCTTGAAGAAAGCAAACCAGGTGACCTTGATAGAGAGCAGGGGTTGGAGGGCTTAGTAGGGTCACCCAGGGATGCCTCTGAGGAAATGACCCTTGAGCTGCATCTGAGGTATGAGAAGAGCTGGCTGGGCCCCAGAGCTCCAGACCGTGGGAGCATCTCGTGCAGAGGCTCTGAACTAGGGCGACTAGATGTGGTGAACTACGTTTCTTGCTTTGTTTGGCTCGGTGGTCTCTGCCCTGAAAGACTTCAATTTTTAATTGGAGGAGGAAAAGTACCATAGAGATAAAACGTAGAGATGGAGAAGAGAAATAAATGTTAAGCTATGTGGTTTGTGCATTATGAGTGCTAACAGATTTATGTGGTTCATTGACATTTACTTCAAGGGTGTACCCTAAATATATGTATGAAATAGTCTCCCAGCTCCTTTCCTTTCCTTACTTCTGCTAATTTAATCCTGTGCAAAGAGCTGGGTTTGTTCCTCCTTGTACCTTGAAGTTACTGGCCTCCATCCCCTGGTCTTGAAGGTAAAAAGTTTAAGAGGAGTTGAAGGACCAGCTTGGCTCAGACCTTTGACCAATTGATCACGTGACTCCTTGGGGGTTTTGTGCTAATGATAATGGATAAGATTTTCTCTTTGCTTCCAAATTGATTTTGTGGCTTAAAAAAAAAAAGACATTTTTCAAAAGCTAAAGGGATTGTCAGTGTGGAGAGAGGGGCATCAAAGAAAAGCCATTATCCAAATGGCTGGTAGAAGGGAGTCACTTAGGATTTATAGTGACTTGCTTTAATGTAAGTGAACAGATCTCTGAGTGAGTGAATGACTTGGCTAAATAATACTTACAATAAAAGCTAATGCATAGGAAGTGCTTGCTCTTTGCTGGATTCCCTGCAGTACTAAGGCTTTTCTATATCTAATTCTGAGTCCTCCCAAGAACTCCAGAAGGCTGGTGTTATTGTTGCTGTTCTGGTGAGAAACCTGAGGCTTAACTGGGTTAACCTCGTTGAAGGTCTCATAGTCATTCGGTGGCTGAATGGAACTTGGAACCAGGTTTTTCTGACCTCAGGGTCCTGATTAACCATGACAAGTCATGGCTTCCCCTGGTGGTGTTAGGACTGTAGGCAAAGGACCTTTGCAGGAATGTTGTCTGGGAAGCAGTGATGACTGTGAGCCAGGAGACCCATGGGAGTAGGAGGAACCCAAATAGCTAATAAAGTGCTTTGGAATAGCTACGGGGGGTGCTGGATGTGAAGGTCTCGGTACCCATCCCCGTGATGCATTTATTTCCTAGGGTGTTGTCGGGGCCAGTGAGGCAGCTGATAGTGAAATTCATTTGCACGGGGAGTCGCTCGAGGCTTGGAGTCGCTCAAGGCTTACTTGCTAATTGTGACTTAAAGCTCGTATAATTTGTCTGGTCTTTAGTTTCTCACTTACAAAATGGGGATACTTAGTTAATTGATTAATTTTAAGAATGAATCCATCGTTATTAAGTAAGTGCCTACAATGTGGCAGGAATAGTGCTGTGGATAGAGCAAAAAAAAAAAAACAGACCAAGCAGTGTGCTCATTGAGCTTATCTTCTTTTTTTTAAAATTTATTTTAGTGAAATATAGTTGATTTACAATGTTTTGTTAGTTTCTGGTGTGCAGTAAAGCAGTTCAAAAAACAGACCAAGCAGTGTGTTCATTGAGCTTATCTTCTTTTTTTTAAAATTTATTTTAGTGAAATATAGTTGATTTACAATGTTTTGTTAGTTTCTGGTGTGCAGTAAAGCAGTTCCGTTACACATGTATATAATAGTTTGCGAGCTTATCTACTAATGGGGCAGACAGTCAAGAAGTGAGCACGTGTACAGTTGGGTGGTGAGAGGGGCTATGAAGAAAAAAGAGGTGGTACGAGAGGGAGAAGGAAAGGTTCAGGAGCAGAGACAGAACGAGCTGTGTAGATGTGGGCGGTGGGTGCAGGCCTGGCATGTTCAAGAAGCAGGGAGGTCATGTGACCAAGGAAGAAGTGGGAGGAGAGGCTGGAGGAGAGCCAGGTCATGTAGGATCCTGCAGCCAATGGAAGGACTTGGGCTTTTGCTCTGAATGAATAGGGAGCCTTTGGAGAATTTTGAGGATAGGCGACCTGGATTGACTTAATGGTTAGAAAGGATCCATCTGGCCACTCTGGAAAACAGACTCTTGAGGGTACAGGGTAGGACGAGGGAGAGCCCGGTTAGGAGACTGTAGTAGTTTAGGTGAGATTATCATCCACTTGGTGATGTACCCCCTGCACTGAACTGAAAACGTGCAAACATTTGAACAAGATGGAGATAAAAATAAGACCATCAGGTACGACCACTGGAGTGGGCAGATGCTAGAAGCCCAGTGGTTGTGTAAATATAAATTACACCTCATGCTGCAAGTAGGGCTGAGGTGCGAAGGTTGCTTAGGCCCTGCCCCGTCGTTACAGCCTCTGCTAGACGTGATCAGATTGACTGATTCAAATCGTTTTCATTCTTTTTTATTTTATTTTATTTTTGCGGTACGCGGGCCTCTCACTGTCGTGGCCTCTCCCGTTGCGGAGCACAGGCTCCGGACGCGCAGGCTCAGCGGCCCTGGCTCACGGGCCCAGCCGCTCCGCGGCACGTGGGATCCTCCCGGACCGGGGCACGAACCCGTGTCCCCTGCATCGGCAGGCGGACTCTCAACCACTGCGCCACCAGGGAAGCCCACCAGTGCTTCTTAATGGGAGTGAGGGTGATCTTGCCCCCCTACCAGGGACGTTTTGCAAAACGTAGAGACTTTTTTTTTCGTCCATAAACTTTAAAAAAATATTAGTAGATTTTTTTTTTAAAGAGCAGTTTCAGAGTTACAGAAAAATTGAGCTGTAAGTACACAGTTCCCATATACGCCATCACGACCCACCACCCCCAGTTTCCCCTATTATTAACATCTTGCATTAGTGAGGGACCTTTATTATAGTTAGTGCAGCAACAGTTAAAACATTATTAGCTATGGGGCTTCCCTGGTGGCGCAGCGGTTGCGCGTCCGCCTGCCAATGCAGGGGAACCGGGTTCGCGCCCCGGTCCGGGAGGATCCCACGTGCCACGGAGCGGCTGGGCCCGTGAGCCATGGCCCCTGAGCCTGCGCG
>NC_041228.1:9966106-9984409 GCF_002837175.3 Physeter macrocephalus
CCTGTGCTCCGCGACGGGAGAGGCCACAGCAGAGGGAGGCCCGCGTACCACAAAAAAAAAAAAAAAAAAAAAAAAAAAAACAAACAAAAAAATACATTATTAGCTACAGTCCACAGTTTACATTAGAGTTCACTCTTTGTGTTGCACCGTCTGTGGATTTTGACAAATGTCTGACATGTGTCCCCTGTCACGTATTACGAAGAAGAGTCTCACTGCCCTAAAAATCCCCTGCGCTCCACCTACTCATCCGTCCCTCCCTCTGCCCGAATCCCGGGCAACCACTGATCTTTTCACTGTCTCCATAAGTTTGCCTTTTTCAGAATATCACGTATCAGTCGTTGGTATTGCACGATTTGTAACCTTTTTTGATTGGCTTCTTTCGCTTAGCAGTATGCCATTAAGGCTCCTCCATGTCTTTTTCTGGCTGGATCGCTCATTTCTTTTTGTCACGGAGTACTGTCCCATTGTCTGGATGCACCACAGTTTGTTTATCCATTCTCCTGATGAAGGACATCTTGGTTGCTTCTCTGGAGAAGTTTTTGATTGTCGCCCATTGAGGGGAGAAGCCAGAGATGCCGCCAGACACCCTACAACACCCAGGGCACCCCACGATAGAGAATTATCCAACTCAGATGGCAGTAGCGCTGAGGTTGAGAAGCCCTGCTCCGAATATCTCCTAGATAGTCTAGAGAGAGGATGTCAGGCATACACATTTAGTTTTGCTTTAGCGTGTACTTTGAGAACCTCGGCCCTACGGCAATCTGGGAGCCACGTGTGTTGTAAATTCCATTTTGTGGATGAAGAAATCAGGCTAAGAGATGTTAGTGCCTCTGGTCATTCTGCTGGTAAGTGGCTGAAGCTGGGATTCCGGCCTGCAGCTTCTCAGTCCGAGTATGACACTGGCACCCCAGCGCGTGGGGTATCATTGGCGTCTTCCTTCTATGTTATGTATGGATTCTTCTGTTTTTAACCCGAATGCTCTTCCTTTCTTTCCTTGGTGACTTAAATTCAGTGAAAGACCTTTGAGTGCATACTAGGTCACTCAGTGTTGTAGAAGCAACAAAGATGAAGAAGCCATGGCCTCTGGCCTCTGAGAAGTTTCTATATAGTTGTCTCTAGTCCCTTATTTCTTCATAGTTTTCGCCCCTTTGATGTGGTTGCCCCAGAAGATAAAGGTACAGTGATACGTGTCCTCTGGTGACTCAGCGCTTCCTAGTCCCAGGACCCCAACCCTTTTTTCCCCAGAGAACCGTTGCTTAATGAAGGAATGAAACATTAGCTCCCCTCCCCCCCTCCCTCCGCCCCCACCAGCCCTCATGCCCGCCTCCCAGGTGGCGTCTGTCTCCGGGGCTTGGCGTCCATCTCTGCCCTTCTTCCTGTGGCTGTGAGTCTGGTCCCGTCTCCCCCCCCGCCCCCCCCCCCCGGCAGATGGCAGCGGATCTGAATAAAGAAATTGGTTGTTCTTTTCAGTGCCCGGTAGAGGCCTGCCCTCTCCATCTGTTCTTCCTGTTTGCGTGAAAAACAGCTGGCAGTGTTGGTTTAAAAGCCAGCATTTTTATTTGTTTGGGATTTTTGTCTCTTCATTTTTAGCATTTATCTTTCAACCGTGCAGATAGCTGTTCTTAGTGGCACATATTCTGTATCTGGGGAAGATGCGCCCCCTTCCCCACGCACCCTACACAGACACACAGCCCACCTTACCCCATCTGGCCACTAGCAACCCTGGCTGGTTTCCATTATGTTTAACCGTTAGAAAATTTTCTTATATAAGGTTGGTACAGCATCCTTTTACTGGCTAAGGTGAAAAGGTATACGTGGTTTTTCAAATCTTTAGTGCGTGTGTCAATCTGTGAGCGCGTGCATGTCATACATCATGTTAGACCGCAGCCGTGGCCGGGTTATTTATTTACATGCCTTTCTCTCCTTTTGGAATGTCAACTCCTGGAGCACGGAGGTCATTAGTATTTGAGTACTTACAAGAAGCAGGCGTATTGGCGTAATCTCTGCCTTCGTGGAGGTCACAGTCTTCTTGCATCTCTGACCCAGACATCCTACTGTGGTGAATTTTATCCTATATGCAGGCTTTGTTTAGAATCGCAAAAACAGAGACTTGTACGGGTCAACTTTGGTGAAATCTATCCATGGAATACAGTAAACAATACATACGCATATCTCTTGATATGGAAAGATAGTCATATTAAGTGGAAAATAGCAGGTTATAAAACAACACAGGAAGGAGGAATTATCCCATTTTACCTATAAAGAAAAATTTGGAAAGATATACAAAAAGTTGAGCATTAGTCATCTCTGGATTCTGGAGTTTAAAGATGATTAATTTTTTCATAATGAACGTGTAATACAGCTTTAATCAAATAAAGAAACAGAGCAAGAAAAAACACCATTGTACAGATGCTTGTGCCCTGGAGGGAGGGACTCATGTCAATAGCAATGACCACTCAGTATAGCAGATGTTTTTGCCTGCATTCAACAACTCTGTATCCAGTGCCAGCTATGTATGTGCTGGGTACTTTTATAGGAGCTCAGGCCGTAGCAGTGAATGCAGTAGACAAAAGGCCTTGCTTTCTTAGAGAATCATTCTAAAACACAATTTATCATTCATTTCTGTTTAATAATGGAAATGTGTGTAAGATTCTACTGGATAACAGGGAAGGAGCAGCAATGTATGTGGATTAGAGTCACACCGGAATTTCCATTGTTGGGCGGAACACACTGTTTTGTTTGTGGGTGGAATAAAGGAAGGCGCCATGTTTGGTACACATATTGAAAGAACGGGGTTTTCTCCAAGAGCAGGCATTGGTACATGTCATTCCATAGTTAGGAGGTGGAGGAAGGGAGCTTCATTAGTTATGCGAGCCACTTATCATTAGGAGAGTCTGGATAAGATGTAAGTGACTATTTCTTGTCATGACGTGTTTATGCTGGTTCCCTGTACACTCATCTGAACTAATGGGCCTTTTGGCATCATCTCCTTAGATGCATCGTAGGGAATGAATTTCTCCACTTAGAAGCCCCGTTATAGCTTTGTCAGGCAGGGTTTTGATTTAGTGACAGCACTACGTGCTTTGCAGACACAGGATGGCAAGGAGGGGGGGCCCCTGCCAGCCCTTAAGTGCAGGCAGCCCCCTTCTTAGAGATTGTTCATCACTCTCTGACAGATGCTCTTCCGCTGAAGCCCCGACCAGACGGGACATAAAGGATCAGATGGTGTCTCCCCTTCTCTATTTTGGCCAAAGGGCCAACCGAGTGGTGGACTTTTATTTTAAGAATCCAGTTGTTTAGAAAGGGGATAGTAAAGCAGGGAAAAGATGTTTTCTTTTTAGGAATTACAGTGAGGCTTTTTGATAGAACAGTCGAGTTTGAGTTCCTTCAGCTTCATTATCTGTTCCAGAAATTGAGAACCTGCCATGCGAATCTGAGAAACGACATGAGTGTGGTTCTCTACCTCATCTGCACATTAGAATCATGCTGGGAACTATTAAAAATCCCAGGCCACACCCCAGGCCAACTAAATCTGAGACTCCAGGGGACGGGTCTAGGTGGCAGGAGTTTAAAGCTCCCAGGTGATTCTGAGGTGCTGCGAAAACCGAGAACTTCTGCAGTATGGTTATTCCAGCTACACAGGGCAGAGTCTAACCTTCTAAAAATTGGAAAAAATTTAAAAGTTAAAATTAAATTTATTAAGATTAGAAAATAATGTAAGAATTTTATCCTTTCCTTTAAAAGGAGAAACATACAGTGAGGTGAGTTTACTTAGACGTCCTAACTTGGCTTGATTTTCAACTTCCACATTTAATTAAGGGTGAAGCCACGTCTGTTGTTTGCCTGTTTGCATGGCCTGATCACTGGGAAATTCTGGGAACTTGTAACCCTTTTGTATTGACTTCAGTGTTTGTGTGTGTGAATTTTTCTCTTCTATTTGGCCAAGACACTGCATGTGTTACAGCTTGTTTGTTTCTCATTCTTTGTTTTGGCTAAATTGTTTTTCAAGAAACTGCCCGACTCCTCCTTCAGTTAACTTCCATCTCCTGTGGGTGTGGCCCATTTCACAGTCCACCCTGTCCTTGGTGGTTTTCTGCCCTGGAGGGAGGGACTCATCTAGATAGCAATGACCACTCAGTATAGCAGATCTTTCAGCAAAGATTTGTATGAAAGCTGTTTATGCTGTTTGTTCCTTTGAAGCACATCATTTCTGGTCTTGAAATGTAATGGGGTTTTTTTGTTTGTTTGTTTCTAAAACTTATTGATTGATTGATTGATTTTTGGCTGTGTTGTGTCTTTGTTGCTATGTGCGGGCTTTCTGTGGTTGCGGCGAGTGGGGGCTAGTCTTCATTTCGGTGCATGGGCTTCTCATTGCAGTGGCTTCTCTTGTTGCGGAACATGGGCTCTAGGTGCACAGGCTTCAGTAGTTGTGGCACGTGGGCTCAGTAGTTGTGGCGCACGGGCTTAGTTGCTCCGCAGCATGTGGGATCTTCCCGGACCAGGGCTCGAACCCGTGTCCCGTGCATTGGCAGGTGGATTCTTAACCACTGTGCCACCAGGGAGGCACGAAATGTAATGTTTTTACATGTGGTGTTTTTGTTTTTGTTTTTTTTTTTTTGCGGTACGTGGGCCTCTCAGTGCTGTGGCCTCTCCCGTTGCGGAGCACAGGCTCCGGACGCGCAGGCTCAGCGGCCATGGCTCACGGGCCCAGCCGCTCCGCGGCATGTGGGATCCTCCCAAACCGGGGCGCGAACCCGGTTCCCCTGCATCGGCAGGCAGACTCTCAACCACTGTACCACCAGGGAAGCCCCTACATGTGTTTTTTAATAGGAATTTGTTCTCCTCCTCTGAACTCTGTCGTTGCTGCTGCACTTGTTCCTGCTGATCTTGAACTTCTTCAGCTTTGCTCTGGGAAGTTCCTGCAGTTTCCATCTTCCTGATTACTATCTCTTTAAATCCTCAGTCGTTTTGCATTTCCCCCCACTCCTGAAGTGCAACATTTAATCTGCCTTTCTATCTTGTCAGAATTTATAGGGAGTGCCAGCAGCATCTATTTAAATAGTATAGTAACCAAACCCATACATCATTGTTTTCTAGCAATGTCCTGTCTGGATATGCATCTTTGAAAAAGAAGGAGGGGAGGGCATCATGCCAGATAGTGCTGGCACACAACAGAGAGGGTGGGAGACATGATTTGTTAGTGGTGTCCAGTTACTAGCATTGCCGAGTTTATTTGTGGCCTACTTTTACACCATCAGCCCCCTATGCATACGTGCAGCACTAAAACAACGTTCCTACTTCCAGCGCGTCCAAACGCTGGAAATACAGCTAACGGTCTTTCAGTGTCCCTGGGCTCCACGGAGTGTAGTGTGGGCGCATCTGCACACGGCACAGCGCACAGCTTGCCCTTGCATGGTTCACAGCCTCTGCCGTTGCCACTGCCCTGGCTCGTGTTTTCACCCAGCCCCTGGGCAGACGTGCAGAGGCGCAGACACCCCCTATTGGGCACCCGGCCCGCCCTCCCTCCCCCCTGCCCCCCTTCCCCCCACCCCCCTTCAGCCTCTCCTCTCCATTGAGCTTGCCCTCTTTCTCCACCTTCCACAGCCCACCGTTATGAGGCCGTTCATTTCGTCGACAGAGATTTTTGTTTGTTTGTTTCTGAAGTTCATACTAAGTGCCAGGCACTCTGCCAGGTGCTGGGATGCAGCTGATCGCAAGGCAGACGTGGTTTCTGCCCCCTTCACACCTGTAGTCTGGTGGAGGAGACGGGCGAGTAAACACGAATTCTCAGGGAAACGTTGTAAGTGCTGTGATGGGGAGGAGGCGGGTGTTCCCGGAGTCCAGGGCAGGACCCACCTCGTCCACAGGGGGTCACAGGAGGCTTTCCAGAGAAGTGACCCCTCAGCTGGGGCCTGAAGAAGAGGGGTGGGAGGGAACCCACTGCTTTTGAGAAACCGTGTTTGTTATACCTGGAGCTTGGTGGGAGAGAGGATGGTAATGGGACTGGGAAGACAGCAGGGCTTTGTCCCCAGAGCAACAGGAGGGCTTTAGGTTTGCAGCAAGGGATTGGCGTGCTGTGATTTGCCTTTAGAAGGACCACTCCGAGTGCTGTGAGTGGAATGAGTGCAGCAAGTGCAGGGAATGGACTGGAGGGGTACGGGCATAAATGAAGGGTAACCAGTGTGTGTAGAGTGCTAGCGATGACCCAGTGAGAGCTGTTGGTGGCCTGGCTAGGAAGGGGAAATGGGAGGGAAAGGGCTGGAGAGAGAGACTCAGGCAGTATTTAATCCATGGCTTCTTTCTGGGCACAAAAATGATGCCTGGCTCCTGAACGTGAGGGCTTGTCCTGCCTGCCTGTTATCTTGGGTTTTCATCTGTGTTCTACGTCAGGTTGGAAAGATGCTCATTAGCTTCCTGCTGATCAAGGCATCTTCATGGATGCAGCTGCTTTACAGGTTCCCTATCCTTCTCTTGGTTTCTCGATCCTTGGGCTGAAGCCCTGGGTTGCTTGTGCGGTAGCCATACTCATCGACTAGCTCTCTGTCATTATTTAGAATCCTGGAGTCTAAGAATGTTAGAGTGGAATGAATCCTTGAAGTCCACCCCAGCCTTCCGCCCGTCCCCAAACACAAGGTTTAGCAGCAGATACGTGCGTGGTGCTCAGAGAAGAGAAATGAGTTGCTCAAACTCCCAGAGAGAATTGGGGCCAGAACCCAGATGTCTCAGCTCCCAGTCAGCTGATTCTTCGGGCTAAACAACTGCCCCCTTGGCCGGTTTAACTGCAGGAGTGTGTCGCTTTGCCAGTGTTCCTCTCCCCCTCCCTTGGCTCAGTGGGCTGAAAAGTGTGACAGGTGAATAAATCAAGGCTGGTCTTGGGTGTGACCTTCTTTTAAGGCCGTGGCCTTTTCCGTAAAGAACAGTGTGCATGTTGTCCTCTAGTGCTGCCTTTCTTTTCATTTTCACTCCTTGACCTCTTCATCTCTGACAGCAGTGAACTCAGATCCTGGATTCCCCTTTCTGAAGCCACCTGATGGGTGTCAGGGAGCAGGCGGGGCTCTGGGCTTCTCCAGGGCTTTACTGTGGTGAGAGGTGGTCCCACCGCATTTCTGTAGCTTGTAGCCTGGGTTTGGGAGTCAGACTGGTTGGAATCCCAGCTCTGCTACTTGTCCGCCGGGCAAGCTTCTCATCGGGGAAGTAGGGGCAGAGTCATAGTTAACGAGTCAGAATGCAGATTTTAAAAGATAACAGATACGAAGAAATCCAGCACGGTGCCAGGCGCATAGTTGATGCTCAGTAAGTGGTAACTATGTCGGTACTCGATTATTGCTCTCTTGTCCCTTTACTGCATTTTGCCAAACCGTAATTTAACCAGCACACAACTATTTACCGCCAGTTGCTTTCCTGTGGATTCCTTGGTGAGATTTCAGGAGGGTGGGGCTCTTTGTTTCCACCTCCCTGAACCACATCACTTAACCTTGAAAGCTGCCAGACTGTAGAAGCTAAGTAAAACCACTGGGCAGGGAGGGGGCTGCAGCCTTCGTTGCAGGGGCCTGAAGCAGAGGGGCAGATAGAGCCCGTGGGGGAGCAGGTTTTCGCTCGCTTAATTTCTTTTTCTTTTAAACTTTTTATGTAGTCACCCTTCTGCTCTGAAGAGACATGTGAATGATTACAAAGAAAGGGTAAAAAAAAAAAAAAAAAAGAAGAAGAAGAAGAAATGGACTCAGTGGGACAGAGCCTTGACTCCTTGCTCGATGCAGGATCCAAGCATGGCAGGTGGTTAATATCTGAGGCCAGCACAAGGGAAGGCACTGTAGTACGTGGTCAGCTTCTAGCTTCTGCTTCGCAGTGACAACATGGGCTTCGCAGAAGAAAAAAAAAGAGGAAGGTGAGGTGGAGATACCCATTTAAATAATGCAGAGGATTCGAGCTAGAGTTTTTCCCTGGAGGGAGCACGAGAATGACACAGCTGTTGAGCAAGGTGTTCCCAGAGCTAAGGGTGACTCTGGAGAACAAAGACACCTGTTTCTCGTTTAGAGAAGCATCCCGATGCAAAAATCTTCTTTATCTGGTATTCAACCAGATACATTTCCACTTAGGGAGAAGTGTCCTCCTCGAAGTGGGGGCTGTGCTTTGAGAAGGCAGTGCCCTGAGCAAGACCCCATATAGAAAAGACCAGGTTTGGACAGGCCTGAGGTCTTTCTGAGAAGAGAGGAGCTGGAGGGGTTCATGTCAGGGCAGCTCCCAGGAAACTCCACTGGGCTGGGTTTGCGAGGTGAGCAGGGTGGCCCTGTTGCTCATCACGGGAGAGCCCAGCAGTGCCTTTGATTGGTGGTATTTGGGGAGCTAAGAGGAAGGGCTTTGGGAGGCAAACATGGGACAGGAAAATTTTTTTTTTTTCTTTTTGATATAGCCCAGCTCCTAAACTTAATATATTTAACTTTGAAATGTAGCACAGCTGGGACCTGGTCCAAAAATGTTCTTGAAATCTCCATGAAACCTAGTCAAAGGGTTGATTTAAAAAAAAAAAATTCTTCTTGTGCCACAGCTTCAGGATATTTTTAGGAACCTTCTGAAAACAGTGGCAGCACAAATTATAGCCCAGCATCAAGCCCACCTCATGCACATCAGCCGGTTTGCAGCTTATTACGAAAGCTTTTTTGCTCCCAGGTTCAGGCCTTCCAGGGACGAGTCACAGTAATTAACAGCTACATCCATTGTGTGCTTTACTTTTTGCCAGATGTTTTGTGTACATTATCTCATTTTAATCTCGCAGTGGCTACAGGGCAAGTATTGTTGCTCCCGTTTTATAGCTGAGGAAGGTAAGGCTAAGGATCTTTGTGTAGCTTGTCCAGGGTCACACCTCTAGTATGTGCCAGAACTTAACAGAATCCAGTTCTGTCTGATACAGGAACCACTGCTCTTTCCACAGGGCTTCTTGGGTAATCATTATGGTACAGTCTTTGCAAAAAAGAAAAAAAGTTACCATCAGGACTTTCCCATCGGGGAGAAAATTTAGGACATTTTTAATATTCCCCTCCCTGTTACATGCTAGGCCCTATCCACATTCCTGTAAATTGGCTGTGATCTTCTTTTTGACTTCCAGATATGTTAACTTTAAAAAGAAGGCATCTCATCATCTTTTTAAAGGCTTCCGTTTTCTTCCAAGTTAAACCAGAGAGTCACTTGTAATTTGTAATTGGACTGTGACTTTCAGTGGCTGCTGGAGTTGGCCTTCTGCTGACTTGACTTGTGTTCAAGTAATTCTCTCTTGTCGTTAGCCAAGTAGGACATGGAACTCTTAATGCTCTTCACGCTGAAGCAGCAAAGCAATGGCCCTGATAGGGGAGAAGAGAGGTTGGATTTGTGGAAGTCCCTGGTGTCTTTAAACACATTAATCACACTTTAAATACATTGTCTCATGTCCTCCTTCCAACAGTCAGGAAGCTGCAGTTGCTACCCTCCTGGTGGAGGTGCTGAAAGAGTTAAAGGCACCACACAGCTGACACGTGGTGGGTTTGGGATTCACACCCAGCTCTGTGCAGCCTCTGCAGTTTCTGCTGAGTCACATTTCTCTCTGTGTGAGGGGTGGCCCAGGTGGCTGAAGGCGGCGGGGCTTCATGGGATGCAGGGATCACTGAGGCATCCGGAGAAACGGTGCTACCTTTCTGGGCACCATGTCTTTACTCTCCCTCAGGACCCATCATCTGATGCTTCGTATCAGAGCTTTGAGAATCATAAGAGAAAGAAGAGAACTAGCTCCGGGTCACAGAAGTCTCAGCGTGGGCAAAAGGCAGTTCGTTTTGGTTGTTGGGTGGAAACGCCCTCTGTGATTAGGAGAGGACACTTCCTTAGAATAGCAGCCAGCGTTTCTTTACGTGGATTGTTGCTCGTGTTGCCCCATTTCCTCATCTGCAGCGTGTGGATATTAATACGTGCTTCGTGTGGTCTTCGTGAGGGTCGGGAAGTGAGATCGTGACGTTCAGTGTGATCGGCAGAGTGCCCGGCGCTCCCGCAGGGGCGCGAGTCTCGGTGGTGGGCGGGGCGGTGGGCGGGGCGAAGCCGTGTCCTGTGCCTTCCTCAGCCCCCCGGGCCACTGCCAGGCACAGACGTGGTGCGCGTCCAGTAAACGCTGGTGAGCTGGCGGATGTTCCCCCTTCACTTACTGCACAGGTGTTCAGGCACCTAGCCCTCTGCCAGACATGGGGCATTTATGTCTCAGGAGATATATGATCCTTAACCCCCCAAAAAAATCCAAGGAAGGTCAGCCAGTGGTGAGTGGTGGTCACGTGGGTGACCTCTGAGGCTGCGGAGTACACAGCTGATTTGGAGATCCCTGCCCAGCTCCGTGGCTGACTGTGCTGGGGTGGCGGGCGGGGTCCTTACTACTTCTGGCTCTGCTGTCAGAATTGGAGCTTTTGCTGTCGTCATAAAATGTCTTGTGGGTCGACCTAGAGTCTGTCATACAGAGTGAAGTAAGTCACAAAGAGGAAAACAAATACCATATGCTAACACATATATATAGAATCTAAAGGAAAAATGGTCATGGAGAACCTAGGGGCAGGACGGGAATGAAGACACAGACCTACTAGAGAATGGACTTGAGGACACGGGGAGGGGGAAGGGTAAGCTGGGACGAAGTGAGAGAGTGGCATGGACATATAGACACTACCAAATGTAAAATAGACAGCTAGTGGCAGCAGCCGCATAGCACAGGGAGATCAGCTGGGTGGTGCTTTATGACCGCCTAGAGGGGTGGGAAGGAGGGAGACGCAAGAGGGAAGAGATACGGGGATATATGTATATGTATATGTATAACTGATTCACTTTGTTATAAAGCAGAAACTGACACACCGTTGTAAAGCAACTGTACTCCAATAAAGATGTTTTTTTTTTAAAAAAAAAGATAACTTGGAGAAAAAAAAAGTCTTGTGATCACACTGTGACTCAGGGGTGATTTAATGTGTCATGAGGCAGTTTGGTTTCAGGAAATGATGGTTTGCTGGAGCATAGGGATGGGTGTTGGAAGTTGGGAAAGAGCCAGAAATTAAAGAGCTGTTTCAGCTGGGTAACTGACTCCACCCTTACCCGGTGAGGCAGCCACTCTTGATTTGAAAGCGTTTGGGGACCAGCAGCAACATCACCTGGGAGCTCCTTAGAAATGCTGGATTCCACGTTAGACCTATTGAATCAGATTTTGGATTTTAACAAGGTCTCCAGGTGCTTGTGTGCAATGTGGGGAGCAAACTTTGGAAAAGAAAGGGCAGTTCTGTAGATGCCAAGCCTAGGAGTGAAGAGTATTGTTCTGGAGTCACCGAGCGTCAGTCGTTGAGCAGGGCTACCAGTCAGGGACAATTTTCTCACTTTTTAGTACTTGCCAAGTATTTTAAGCAACAGAATTCCAGCCTAAGCTGCTCACTGCATAAATGTGGCATGATTACCGATGAAAACAATAGTATCTTAGCGTTAAAAACCAGTTTATATACATCCATTCCTCTGATCACACAGCATTCCCATGAGGTAGTCTCATCTCTGCTTTATAGATAATACAACTGAAAGCACAGAGAGGTTGTGCAACATGCCCAGAGTCACACAGTAAAATCAGTAGCAGTATTTGAACTGTGGGCTTAAAACAAGTTCAGAGCTTGCTTTTTTTTTTTTTATCTTTTTATTTTTATCATCCAGTGTTCCCATAGTGCGGTAAAAGAAATCCTCCATCAGGGCCATTGCTTTGTGTAAGTTCACTTATGCACACAGGGGGACATGAGACAATTGTAAGTGGAAAAGAATCTGGACCAGGAATGGAATTCTGCAATAATCGACCTTTAGAAAGTTTCGTGGCTGTTCTGATTTAGAGCCTGGACTAGCACCTCCTCCCCTTGGCTTACCATTCACCTCCAACTCTTCTGTAAAGCCCAGCTATGAGGTGCCCTGCTCTGTAGAACCTGCCCTCCAGTGGGGGACAGGTAGTTGGTTGCTCCGTTAGTGTTTTATTCATGCTTCTGTTACAAAACTGATCACTGCATCTTAACTACTTGTCTTATTACCCACCTACTCAGGTAGCCTGTAAGCTCCCTGGCAACGAAGAAGGAGTCCTGTTCACCGTTGTAGCCCCAGAGCCTGGCTTATTTTGGCCTTCCACTCCATACATGTTAAATATATGAACGCACGTGTGCATGATGTAGATTCAGTTTTTGTCCTCCCCACCCCACCGTTGTCTGCTTTTTATGGATTTTTTAATAGCATCCGGTGGGGTTGGAGGGTGGGAGGAGGAAGTGTATCGGGGAGAGAGAAAACTCCAATTTTTGGTTTGGCTCCTTTTCAGCAGCTTTTGGGAAAGCGTTTTAAGGAAGTGGGGTGGGGGCTGTCTCACTTGGGCTTGAGGATGATCTGGTCCAGTACAGTGAGTAAACAGGCATGGACTGCAGCTGCGTGTGAACTGCTTGCACATTATCTTCTCAGTGTCCCCTCGTAAACAGTGGGGTGTAACAGGTGACTCTCGGAAGTCCAGGAGTTATCAGGCTTTCCCGCAATTTGGAGAACCTTGACGTATAGTGGCTTGGGATCTCATGAATTAACTCATGTCTGAAAATATAAGTCTGAATGAATTTTACCTCCTGATAAGTAAATGGCGGCTCTGGCTGCTTTTTCAAGGAGTGGATGAAACGTATTCATTTGTTCACTCTACTGATTCACACCATTATTTATTCCTTCACTCTCTCATTTGTCAAACTTACCTTCCCCCTTTTCCCCCTTTCTGTCCCCTCCTCCCTCAGATCTGTTCTCCCTGGGAGCCTGAGGGCAACAGGAAGGTAATCAGTATTTTTACTCTGTAGGTGTTGCCATCTCAACACCTTCCATTTTTGTTTCTCGAGGACATCATGGGGAAGTGGCAGGAGGTGACTTTCTGCAGCCCTTTTCTCTTAATGAGGACAGTCAGCCCCGGAGTAGGGACGTGCAGAGACAGAGATGAGGGGGCAGATGAACAAGAAACTGTTTGGCCAAGGTCTTAGGAAATGATTTTTTCTGAAATTAATCCACTTGGAATATATACTCCAGCAATTATTTATTTCTGTCTCCAGAATTCTTCTTTGGGTGTCAATCCTGGTTTCATATCTGAGTTTTTTCAACAGGAGACTTTGACTTCCACATTCTAAGAGTGCTCTGTAATGTTTCCATTTACATACCAGTTTGCCTCGTTTTTTTGGCTAGAAGGGTATGTGAATATATACAAGAACCCGAGGTTCATTTTTAGTTGCAGCAGAAACAAGCCCCGGGGGGAAAGTCAAGATAACTGGATTCCTGAAATGGTAACTTGGCAACTCATCTTTTCTCTTCCTTAGCCTGCAGAGCAGTTCTTTGGTTTTAGAAGATAAGTCGCTCCTACTCGTGAAGGTCTTCTTTAGAATGAAGGTCTTCTTTAGAATGATGCGTTGAATGTGTCAAGAGCCCTTATAAATCCTTACCCCTTTACCCCAGGCCACATGTCATCAGTTTAGAAGCATATCAAAGCAAGGAGGGAAAAGTTTATTTGATAAGGCACTAAAATTGGTCATTTCTGGTACAAGAAGAGGAAGGAGAAGTAACATCCTGTGTGTTCAAATGCCAGGTTTTGTGGTTCAAAGCACCTGCAAGGAAATGGTCCCAAGGCAAAACCAGCCAGGAGTTTGGGATTGATGGGGGTGGGGAGGGGGGTCGACATTTTGAAAGGCCTCATAAACATGACTGTAGCCTGGGAAGAAGGACCCCCACATTGGCATGAGGGATGGCTGGAAGTACTTAAGGGGTTCTTTCTGAAGTCAGGTACACACCCCCGGGAGGACTAGGCTGCATGAGGGCCTCCCATAGCCCGGGCTCGGGTAAGCTCCTGTTTCCAAGAAGGCTTCCCCAGCTGTCCCACAGAATCCTACAAAACCTGGGAAGAAAGAGGAGCCTGGGATCTCTAGGTGAAGGTGGTTAATGCATATTTGTTCAGTTGATGTGCAGACCAGACTTCAGAATTCAGAATGTCACGTTTCCTGATGTGTAAGAGCCGTCTGAGCTCTGTAACTGCAGGGTTGCAGATAGGACACTGCAGCTCCAGATAAAACATTTCCTGGTAAGCCTGGGCAGGGAGCTCATACCTGTCAGAGGGACTCTGCATCCTCTTAAAAAAAAATCTCCTTTTCATGAACAGCTGTTTCACCAGGGGGTGTTTTTCTACAGTGGCTGTTGGGAAAGAAGGCATTACTCTGAGGAATCAGTTCCGGGGAGCTAAGTTGAGGAATGGTGCTCTTGAAGTCAGATACTAGAACCAGAAAGGTTAGAAATGGATTAAAAGTCCCAGCTTTAACAGAAAAAAAAAAGCCACAGACCAAAAGCCTCAAGCAGTTTCCAGCTTGGTTGAGGAGGTAAGCTTCCTGTATTTGTGTCAATTAGCAGGAGAGCCATCTGGCACCGCTGATGGAGCCCTCTCTATGGCGGGAGTTCGGCAAAGAGAGGAGTTCCGTGTAGTGTTGATGGAGGGGGACTGGAGCAGGTTTGAAAGCCGCGCTTGGGGATGCCTCTCTGCTTCTTGGTGCTTGCTAGACTGTGCAGAGCATTCCAGGGAGAGGGACCTGGGCAGGAGGAAAGTCACCGCAGGGACCCGACGGGGCCACCTAGTGCCCGTCTACGAGTTTAGGGAAACGTCAGATCAATTTATCAGACCTTCTCTGGATCCCTCCTGTATGCTAGACTGAGTGCGAAGGACTCGGAGTACAAAGTTGATAAAACCAGCTGTGGCCCTATTGGCGTTTACTTTATTATAAAGGGCAGAAATAGCTGAGGACGCCCTGTAGACCATGTGACCGTGGCCCTCGACGTAACCCAGCTCTGGTAGTTTGCACACCAACCTTGGGAGATATGCCTTATTCCTAGATCGCAAATGAGAAACTCAAGTGCTGAGGGCTTGGGGGATTTGCCCATAGAGCTGGGCTTCAAGTCTCTGGTCCTCAGAGTTTGTATCTCCATCAAACTGTTTTTTCTTGGGCTGGAAAAAAATAGCCTCCCCCCAAAGTCAGTTGGCCTCCCTTCTCAAAGATCGATAGATCGATAGGTAGATAGATAGGTAGGTAGACAGGTAGGTAGATAGGTAGATAGATAGATAGATAGATAAAGGACACTCAGCAGTATTCATCAGAGGGTGTGACTGAATGAGTGGGTACCTGGCACCCTCTCTGCTGGCACTCATTCTGTTTGTTCACGGTCTTGCTGATCTGAAATGACCTCGCCAGCCCCATCTTACCTGTTATTCCCCCGCATCCTTCAAGTGGTCCTTCCAACCCTCTGTACTTTCATCCACCTCGCCAGTATTTTGCTGCAGGGCACTATGCCTTGGGCTGGAACTAGACACAGATAGATGTATGGGGCTCAGTCCCTGGCCTCCAAGTGCGTATGCAGTCCAGCTTTGTTGGATGAGAATCAAATAATTCTGCTTAACAGCTTCTGATTTCCCTCATGCCACGCTCATCCCTGTTTCTGTCTGGTTCCTTGGGGCCCCATTACCAGGAATGCACTCCCTGCCCTTCTCCGAGCGGCGCTCTTCAGGGGCTCCCTCTGGGCTGGCCTTCAGGGAAGTCTTCCCTCAAATTGTGCCCTCTCCCCCTTTTACCTCCCTCAGCCCTTCTTCCGCTGTCACACGTTCCTTCCGCACGAAGGTCTGTGCCCTCTTGAGCTGTGTCCTCAACTCCGTCAGTCTGTCTTATCTTGTTCATACATTGGTGCCAGGATTAACGTTCCCCGAGGGCAGACTTTTGCTTCCGTGTTGTTTCATGATGGTGAGCACGTAGACGTTAAGGTTGTTTGCTCATTTGTGCATTTGCTTGGATAGTTGAACAGGTTTTTAAGGTCAGAAGTGTGATGGATTCTCTCGATTTTATCACCCGTCTCAGTCCTGGTGTAAATAGGAACAGGAAGGCAAGGGTGGCTGACCTGTCCTGAGCGCCTACTGTGTACCAGACAGCGTTCTTAGTGCTCTGCGTGCTTTAACCCACTTAAGTTCTTACAGCAACCCTCATTTTACGGAGGAGGGAACCGAAGCCCACGGCAGTAAGTATCTTGCTCAAGCAGGATTAAAAATTCAGGAATTCTGGCCTCCAGACACCATCAGTACATGCAAGAGTTACCTGCCGTGACTCTCAGATTTTGTGAACGCTATTTTTTTTTAATATGAAACTAAGTGATGGGCTTAACCTGTGAATGGAAATAGAATCTCACATACATGATGAGATAAACATCAGCGAAATGAATGCCAGCTTTGTTTTTAGTTAATTGAGAATAACTTTGCCAGTCGTTTTGTAGCAACTTTTGATTACCACCCCATTTTCACTCAACTATACCTCAATTAAAAACAAAAACAAAAACAACGTTTTCACCTCATGGTTAGTGTCTTATGAGAGAGGTAGCGTGCTGTACCTCAGGCATCCTGGTTTCAGGAACCTGCTCTGCCCTATGGTACGTGAGACCTGGACCAAACTGCTGTGCTTCTCTGAGCCTGTTTTCCTCATCTGGAAAATCAAGATGGTAATCTGCCCATCAGATTTCTTATGAGTGTTGAGAGAGGTAACACATGTCGTCTCCTAGTTCCATACCTGGCACGTAGTAGGTCCTCAAAAATAAATGGTGGCTAGGGGCTTTCCTGGTGGCGCAATGGTTGAGAGTCTGCCTGCTAATGCAGGGGACACGGGTTCGAGCCCTGGTCTGGGAAGATCCCACATGCCACGGAGCAACTAGGCCCGTGAGCCACAACTACTGAGCCTACGCGTCTGGAGCCTGTGCTCTGCAACAGGAGAGGCCACGATACTGAGAGGCCCGTGCACTGCAATGAAGAGTGGCCCCCGCTTGCCACAATTAGAGAAAGCCCTCGCATAGAAACGAAGACCCAACACAGCAAAAATAAATAAATTAATTAATAAACTCCTACCTCCAATAAGTAAATAAATAAGTAAGTAAGTAAGTAAATAAATAAATGGTGGCTAAAAAGATTTTTTTGGAAACCTGTCGTTAGCAGGCAGTGATTTTCTAGTTTCCAATAGTTATGTGACTTTATTATTACATCTGTACCTCTAAGGCCTTGGCTGCTTCTTTTGTTTTTATTTGTAATCAACATTTGGAGCATTGTTGGTACTTTTCTCAGCATGGGTAAAAAGCATAAAGTTACAGCAGAAACCAGAGGCAGCAAGCCTTCCACTGTGATTTTCATAAACATTTCATGGTTTTTTTTTTTTTTTGCGGTACGCGGGCCTCTCACTGTTGTAGCCTCTCCCGTTGCGGAGCACAGGCTCTGGACGCACAGCCCCAGCGGTCATGGCTCACGGGCCCAGCCGCTCCGCGGCACGCGGGATGCTCCCAGACCGGGGCACGAACCCACGTCCCCTGCATCGGCAGGCGGACTCTCAACCACTGCGCCACCAGGGAAGCCCAACATTTCATGTTTTTAAAGAAAGTCTGGCTATTGCCTGTGGAACACAAAAACTGGTATCAGCTTTATTCCAACTAAATTTGAATATGCCAGAGTGACACTGATCATGGATGCCTTCCCAGAGCTTTAGAAAAACAAAACCAACCTGTTGTGTTTGTTTTATTTTCCAAGGATGTCAAGGTTGCAATTGGCTGGGTATTTTAGCTGCTATACACATGATGACTCTCTCCAATTCAGTAACTAGAACAAAAAATTTTTTTAGAAGATGGCACTTGAATAGACAAATATGACTGTAATTACATTTTCCTTCATTTTATTTAGACCACCAAAAGCGACTCTAGTGATAAGATCGTTTTGTTTGAGCCAATGTACATAAAATTCTCTTCATTCATGAAATTCTGTGTTCACTAATGCTCACAGGCTGGCACTGAGCCATTTTTTTTTTTTTTTTTAAACTTAATGGTTCAAAACTCCTTGAGTAAGCCGTCTCCTCGTGTGTGTTTCTGGAAGTTCTATAAGGAAGGTGGGCTGTTCAGCGTCATTAATGGTATGTCCTAGTGTTTATTTTGCTAATCCTTTCCCTTCATGCTTCCTGCAGGAAAGTAAGTGTGGGTTGCCAAGCCCTCCTTTTCTTTTTGGTCTAGTGTTCCCTGAAGTAACTCCCTCCAAATCTTACAGTCAAGGAAGACTCAATTAAGGAACCACTAGGACTGTTGTTGTTAGAGACTGGTCTTTACTTTCATGGGTCGTGAGTAGAGCGTGGGGTGGGAGGTTTTCCTGTTCCTCTTTCACAGGCATTAGGGCCAGTCTTTGTGGGCAGCCACCCACATATGATAAGTGGGTAAAGGGAGTAGAAAGGAATGATC